>NC_052501.1:9109025-9369386 GCF_016617805.1 Bactrocera tryoni
CAGTTTGATGTCGCCACCGAATGGCAGTTGTTGTTTTTATAAAGCTTTCTCAAAGCGAAAAACCATTCTGTTGCCGGCGCTATTGACTCTTGCCAATGCACTGCATACAATGACAGTGTTCGAAGATACTTAAAACTTTGCTTGCACAATATTGCAACGATTTCTTATTAAAGTATAAATTATAAGAATTTAAATGTAAATCAAACGGCAGGCTATGCCTCAATTATTACTGGATTTATGAGTGTATTGTTTGTAGAATTCCCAAAAATTTTCACGCTTTAACAAAATGCATTATGTTCTAAGTTTTTTCATTCCATTAGCACTCTAGTTAATGGAAAATTGTATAACTTTCTTCAAATAGCGCCACTTCTGCGAATATCACACGATAAAGAAATTCAAGTGTCAATTAAGTTTCCATTAAAGGTTCGCAAGTCAGATACTCGTATCATTACACACTCGCGAGAAGTGCACAACATTGTCTTCTACTTATTCATTTTTTTCTGATTAAAACTCACATACATATAAACAGCGCAATTGCAATAACGTCAACTGCTGGATGTGTTAATTAAATATGATCATTGTAATTATCATTACGGTGTGGTCATGTTATGTGCTAAAATTAGAGTCGTCGGGCACGCGGCTCCAAAGCTTGAATGGCATTTATTCATTTATCGATGAAGCGTAAGCTGCACACAGCAATTTAGCATGTCTTAATGCAATTGAAAAATGCTGTTTTGAAAAGAGTTGCTAACCGATATGCGAATGTAAATGTTTTAGACATTTGAGATATCCAAAATGTATATGAACCCTAAGTGAGTGACCTTCTTGACCATTCTTCAATAATTTGTATGCATTACGCACCCTATTGCTGTTTGAAAACTTATAACAGGTGATCCAAGTAGGAGTGTTTTTTTTTAATAGCCTGTTATGTTATTTTTGTGCAGTATTGTCTGACATTTCATGGAATCATCGTTCCGTTTTTCTTCAAAAATAATGCGGGTGACAACGCAACCATCAATGGCGAACGTTTTCGCGCCATGATAATCGACTATTTGATGCCTGTAATTGAAGCTCGTGATCTCGGCGACATTTGGTTTCAACAAGACGACGCCACTTCCCACACATCACATCTATCAATGGATTTATAGAGAGAGCTCTTCGGTGAGCAAATATCACGTTTTAGGCCGCTCGATTGGTCATCAAGATCGCGTGATATCACACCGTTAGACTGTTTCCTGTGTGAATATGTAAAGTCTAAGCTCCATGCAGTCAATCCCGCTTCAATTCAAGCCTTGGAGAGTGTCATTCGACAGTTACCAGTTGAAATTCTCGAACGAGTCATCTAAAATTGTACCCAAAAGATGGACAAAGAATCTTCTTTCTGGGGTTAATAAACATTCCCCATTAAATCTGAAGTTTCTTTGTTTTTTCTATAAAAAAATAGACAACCTTGAAATGGATCAGCCTTTAAAAACAAGAAAGAAAGTTTACTTCAGCGGCACCGAAGCTATAATCCCCTTAACAATTCTATTTCTAAGAGCATAAAAGTGTATAAATCTTTATCTTGAGTCAGTTTTGAATGACAGCTATATACTGTAGTGATCTGATTTGAACAATTTGTTCAGAGATTGAATCATTGCCTTGGAAAATAATGCATTAAATTTCATAAAGATAATTGCCAAATAAAAACCAATTTCATATAAAGACTTGATTTTGACCGACCAGTTTCTATGGCAGCTACATATATACATATGTATATCGTATAGCGGTCAGTTCTTGAGAAGAAAAGAGCGTGTGCGAATTTTATCGATATTTCAAAAACACAGACTAGTAAGAGGCGTTTATACCCACAGACAGACGGGCATAGCCAAATCGACATTATATATCATATTTATAAAAACATCGCGACAAACTTAATATACTGAGTTCAAGGTGTAAAAATAGGAATAAATACTAAAGTTTAGTTGAGATAATGTCTCCAATTTAAATATCATACGAATTTGTATTTTAGATTTCATTAATTAATATTTATTTTTAAATAACCTTTCTTTTAAAAAATTATTTTCAAAAATAAATTTTCTAACCTATATTTTTCTTTTTATGAATATTTCAGGTGTTTTAACAGATATTCAAGCAGATTTTAAAATTGGTGACGATGATGGCGGTCTGCTGCAGACGGCTTTTGTGCTCTCATATATGGTTTGTGCGCCACTTTTCGGTTATCTCGGCGATCGTTATTCGCGTCGTTGGATTATGGCAATCGGTGTTCTGTTATGGTCGACAACAACGTTGCTTGGCTCATTTATGGGCGGCTTCGGTGGTTTCATCACATTCCGCGCGTTAGTGGGTATCGGCGAAGCCTCGTATAGTACCATAGCGCCCACGATTATCTCCGATTTGTTCATACACGATTTGCGTTCGAAAATGTTGGCGTTATTCTATTTCGCGATTCCTGTTGGTTCAGGATTTGGGTAAGACTTGTAGTAATATACAATATTCTTTAGCAAAATATTTGTTTGAATTGTAGTTAGCGTCGCTTATGTTTATGTCGTTGTTTTTATAATCTGTTTATGTTTAATTATAGCTTATGTCTACTTTTGTTTGTTATTATATTATAAATTTGCACAACTTCGCTAAAATTAGTTCTGATAACCTTAGTCTACGCACATTCTAGTATTTATGGCACTGGATCCGGTAATCTCATTGCTGCACTTCTAGACTTGTTAGCGATCACAATAACATTGAAAAGTTTGATAAGGATTTTATGAATATTTTTATAGTAATATTACTAACTCAGTCTTAAACATATATGAGCGGATTTATGTACTTTAGTATATTTCTTTCTGTTGAGTCATTCACCCCTAGCTGACTTTTCAAACTAAAGTTCAAAAGCGTCGATCGCGTGATTTCAGCAAAATTATGCAGTGGAAACCGTAGTTAACATATTGATTACGATTCATAACAGAATTCCGATCAAACGGCCGATCGCGTGCTTTCTCATGCACTCCCATGGCAATAAAAAAAATTAATTGTCTAAAACAAGGCAGGTCAAAGCGGCGTTGGCTTGCTTCAATTGAATTAAATTTTTGGAATTTTTATGATGAACACGCTTAAATGCCATCTGTAAATATTAACGTAATAAATTTAAACAGTGGAAATCAATACTAAACAGACGAGCCTTCACCAGCATAGCAGTTTTCCCCTGCATACCAGAGGGTTGTTTATGGGTTTCTTAAATTACTCTGCATGTTAAAGTGTTAGAGTGAAGAAGGGGGAATACAGTGACAAAAATAATAACGCTGTTATTTTTCATAATTTTTATGCAAGAAAGTTTTTAAAATGTGTATAAAAAGAAGAGACATATTTTGTACTGTAGACTCTAGTTAGAATAACGTGATCAGCCGATTCTGTATATACGCGATAGTACCTTAGTTTTTTTAGATATCAACTGAAACTTTTCACACATCCTTTTTCCCCACAAGGAGACACTCATTTCTCAGAACCGGTTATACCAAACTGACCGATAAAAATCAAATTCTTTTATGAAAAACTTTTTTATGTGACAATATATCTTCACGAAATTTGGCACGAATTATTGTATAAGGCAAGAATACAATCTCCGAAAATATTTTTCAGATCGGACCACTATACCATACAGCGGCCATACAAACTGAACGATCAAAAAAAGTTTTTGTATGAATAACTTTTTTATTCGGTAAGATAACTTCACGAAATTCGGAAAGAACTATTGTTCAGGGTAATGGTACAATCTCTGAACAAAGTGTTCAGATCGGATCACTATGCCGTACAAACTGAAAGATTAAAATCAAGTTCTTATATGAAAAACTTTTTTTATGACAAGATATCTTCACGTAATTTGGCACGGATTGTTGTCCAAGGTAAAGATACATTTTCCGAACGTATTGTTCAGATCGGACCACTATAGCATATAGCTGCCGTACAAACTGGACGATCAAAATAATGTTCTTGTATGGAAAACTTTTTTATGTGACAATTTTTATTATTTTTTTTTTTGCGGCGTCTCTTGAATGTACTATAATAATAAAATTTGAAGTTAACTTACATTTCTAGGTTTTTGAACAGCAGTTTTTTTATGATAGTAAACACCAGCTTTTTACCAATCACGGCATCCTCTCATATGTATGCATGTTCCACTCAAGGAGGCTCCACTGTAGCTTTATCGCACCAATTGCTTGCAACTTATTTCCATAATATAACTTTCTAAATTGCACGCGTTCAAAAGGTTAATTAATAATAGAAATTTTATTAGTGACATTGTCAATTCAAATCTAAATCAATTACTTTATTTTCTTTCACATCAAATACGCACATAAGTACATGTATTTATGGGCTACAGTCAATAAGTGCAACGAATTCGTCGCTTAACATCATTCAATTTCGTCATGTCACTTCCATAGAGGTCATAACGTAAAAGTTATAAGCGATAAGTGCGTTCCCCCAAAGAAAGTCACGAAAGGAACCTCCCCTAAAACAGTTCGAGGCGAGCGTCGCGTTGTTAGCGTGTGAACTATGCGCATTTAAGTTGTTCTTGTAATAATTAGTAGTGTACGCATTGTTTAATTAAGCCTGGCATAAATTAAAAAATTACATGAATACGCTGCTGCGCTTCAATTTGTAGTCAATCAATTAAGTATACTTTGTGATTGATTGATTTCTATTCAAACCATTACGCAAAAGTCGACAATTAGCGCTAATTTACTTTTTTTTTAATCAGAATAGTATACTTCCAGGGAACTCTTAATGTGCTTCCAGTTATTCTAAATCTTTTCCTCTATTAAAATAATTAGTCAATTATAGTTATCTTTATTATTATTTATTGTTATTTATCTTAGTTTATTTCTATATTTATGCATTATTTATGAAATATATTAAATTATTTTCTAAAGTATGCATGCTAATCTGCATTTTCTCTATTTACACAGTTATATTGTCGGCTCGGAGACTGCCCGCTTGGCCAATAACTGGCGTTGGGCGCTGCGTGTTACACCCATCCTGGGCATTGTGGCCGTTGTGCTGATTATATTGATCAAAGAGCCAGAGCGTGGCGAGAGCGAAGGCTCACCACATTTGGAACCCACCAGCTACACAGAGGATATTAAGGATTTGGTGAAGAATCATTCGTTTATGCTTTCGACAGCTGGTTTCACTTGCGTTGCCTTCGTAACCGGTGCGCTCGCCTGGTGGGGACCTAAATTCATTTACCTAGGCATCAAAATGCAGCCAGGCAACGAGGAGCTGTCGCTGAATGAGTGAGTATAGTAGAAATGAAAAAATATGTAGATATTTATACATACTTATGTACATATATACTAGAAGAACATTAATTTTTGGCTTCCCCAAAAAATTTCGATTTCTATGTGTTTATACGCTGTGTAAATACATACTTCAACATGTTTACGCACAAAAATTTAATTTACAAAAATTTTAGCATATAGTATTTAAAAATTTAAAAACACACATAAATCCTATTCATAAAATCAACTAGCGTATCGTACAAGTTTGGCATCATCGCCATGATAGCCGGATTGATTGGTGTGCCAGTGGGCTCGTTTCTGGCGCAACGTCTACGACCACAACACGAAAGCTGTGATCCATACATTTGTGCCTTCGGTCTGCTCATATCAGCGCCTATGGTCTACTTGTCGCTGGTGACACCACAAACCACAACCTCGTTCTGCTTCTTGTTCGTCTTTTTGGCGCAGGTGACGCTGAATCTATGCTGGTCCATAGTGGCGGATATTTTGTTGGTAAGAAAAAGAATAAGAAAGAAAATCAATGAATGAATGCGGGCGTAATGCAATCATAAGCAAATGCGTGAAAATATGCAAAACAAAAGCAAAAACAATGATAAAAAAACAACACCACCACTGTCTGCTCCCTCAAACACACACACTGAGCGCGCAACAATAACAACGAATGAGCAAAGAGCTTGTACGATCGCTAAACGCAACAATATTTAAGAATTTCAGCTGTTCGAGTTTTCATATAAAAGTTTTTTATTATATTTTTTTGTTATTGCAATTTTTTATACTTAACACGAGTTTTTTTGTTTAAACGCTTTCAACGTTCTTACTAAATTTTGTTCTTTCTATTTTCTTTGTTTTTCCCGCCTACATTTTTGTACTAAAAAAAATTCAACTTAAAAAACGCACCTTAAAAAACCCGTAATGCTTACCTGTTCGAAAAAATAAAAAATTGAACAGCGTTTCGTTACGTTTTGGCGTTATTACAATGGTAGCTGGTCTAATTGGCGTGCCGCTCGGTCCAATAGTGTCACGTGCGGTTGCCAGTTACAAGAACAACGCCGATCCCTTGGTATGCGCCTATGGATTATTCTTTAGCTCATTTTTCCTTGCTGCCGCGATGCTGTTTGTCACAAAATACGTCGTTATGTCGTATATTTTAATGTTCATCGGTCAATTATTTTTGAATCTAAATTGGGCACTAGTGGCTGATATTTTACTGGTAAGAGAAATGCAAAAAGTAACTGTTCTAAAAAAAGTACACATGTTTTGTTGTGGTGGTTTTTGTTGTAATCTACTACAGTCATACAAATTTACATGCTTACATAACAAATGTAAACGTTTTATAAATTACATACATACATAAATGCTTTCATAGATAAAATATTGTAGTAAATACATAAGTATCCATATAGTTAGTACATTTGTAAATACTCATTATACATATATTCATTATCAATTATTTTATAATCTATTATTTAAAGTGTATATAAGTTATTTTTTCATTTTTTTTGTGAGCGAACGGCAAAAGAAAGCTCCGACTTAGCATGACGAGCTAGGTCGATTTAGCCATGTCCTCCTTTTTGTCTGTCTGTCTGTATATATGCGAAATAGCAGCTAGTTTTTGAGATAGCAATCTGAAATTTTCTTCCCAAGAAGCTTCACATTTGTGGAAACTGACAATATCGGATCACTATAGCATATATGTACATAGCTGCCTTATAAACTGAACGATGTGAATCTTCACGAAATTCGACACGGATGATTATCCAAGAAAAGTATATAATCTCTGAATAAATTGTCCAAATCGGAGCATTATATCATATAGCCATCATACAACCTGAACGGTCAAAATCAAATCCTTGTATGGAAAACTTTTTTATTTGACAAGATATCTTAAGGAAAGTTGGCAGGAATTATTTTATAAGGCAATGCTACCATCTCCGAACAAATTGTTCAAATTGGACCACTATAGTATATAGCTGCCTTACAAACTTAACGATCAAAATCAAGTTCTTTTATGGAAAACTTTTTTATTTGACTCGATATCTTCACATCTATCACGAAACTTGGTATAGAAAGGTATAATCTCTATATGAATTGTTCAGAGCAGTAGCATTTTTTTTTTGTAATTTTCTGCATTTTAATCAACTATGTAGATACTCGAAAATATAGCAGAATTGATTATGTTACTTTACATGCGTTTTGTTGTTGTCGCAAGTATTCTTTTGCCGCTTATTTAAATAATTATTTTTTAGAACGCTTCTTACCATATTATTTAAAAATCATAGTTTAGACGAGGATTTTTGCAAATAAGCTAAATTATACAGAAACAATTTTTTCTTCATTTATTATCTTAAATTTAGAATATTTAACTAACTCATGAAGTAATTTTATTTTAGCTTATATAATTGTATAATATTTATACAATGTCCTGTAATGCTATTTTTTAATTCTTCATTTGTCACCCTTAATTTCTTCGCAAAAAACTTCTTTCTGTATGCTTAAAATTATTTTTTTTTTATATGCCTTGTTCTTAAGAAACTTTTGCCATTCTTCACTTCATTTTAATTAAACACATTTATCAGTATTAAATAACGAAATATACGAATGCATATTATTCGCTTTTATTACCGCACAGTGAAGCACTTACGCACCCAGCAAACTTGGCCCAGTCCTCGCCCACATGACGCGAGAAAGTTTTCTGTCCCTTTTCGCTATGTATGTATGTATGTGCAATAATAAAGTTTTGCAATTTATTTATATGCCAAAATGCACCACTTATCTGCTTTGCAACCGCGTGACAACAACAAAAAACGTTTAACAGTAACTCTACACTCATACACACATACACACGTATTATAAAATACTCCCCTCGGCACTTGTGCTTTCAGTTCGCCGACTCGAATATTTGTAATTTGCTGGCCCTCGAAACAAAATGTAGAAAAAAACATAATAAATGCAATAATGTCGAGGGAAATTACACCCCATGGAGTTGACATATTGCACTTACACTCATTCCTTTACATATATACATATGTAGAGTATATATTTATGAGACTCACTGACTTCCAGCCTTTATATTATACATCACGTGCTCTATTTTGGCGCCAACTCCCCCCATTAAGCTCATCGACTTTCTTTGCATTTTTTCCTTTTTTGTTTGTGGCTGTACACCCTTCCTGGTAGCAGTTGGATGCGTGTGTGTGTAGGTGGAACCTTTGGTGCATTGGTAATCCTCATATTTTACGTATGCACGTGCTGTTCCCTCATATTAAAGGCTCTTCTGCTATAATTAAAGTACCCTGCTTAGCATATAAATACAAACGCGTTAAATATAGAAGCACATATTTTGTTAGCTCGATAAATCTTATTAGCGCTGGAGTGTGGAATCCCCATTTTCTTTACTCTCTAGAGAAATGGTTTGTCACTTCAACAGCACATTTAAGAAAATTGACAGCAGAAGTAATATTACTTCAGTCTTAGCTATCATAAATCTTGTAGACTTTTAGCTTAGCAGGTATTTTAAGCTTTGAAAAAAAAGATATTAAACACGTTTTTAGATGAGTACATACATCTTTTTTTATCCTGAACAAGTTAGAAAGTTTGTCACAAAGTTTGTAGAACCTACAATAGCAGGAAACGTCGAAGGAACTGTGAAGTGAACATATATCATATAAATGATCAGCGTTACGAGCTGAATCAATTTAGTCATCTCCATCTGTTGGACTGTCTTACATGGGCAAACTAGTCCTACAGTAACCTTGATTCGACTTGAAGGTTGTATGGCTAAAACTTCCCCGTTTTTAACATTTTTTAAGTTCCAAACAAATCGATAACGAACATTTTTAACCGAACTCTGCCATTAACACCTTATTTCTTAACAATTTTATGAAAAACTTTAAACATATTATTTAGTTTTAGCAATACTTTTTACATTGCAAACTAATTTTTTAAACACAAAAACCATTTTGAATTGATTTAAGAAACATAAAAAAATTTAAACTCTTTGATAATCATAAAATCGATCATTTTACTCAAGTTGATTCCTATTTGCAATTATTTCAAAATATTGGTGTATATTTAACCACAAAGTCAAAAATCTCGCTAGAAACGCGAAACATCGGTATCTTCCAACTAATATTATGACAGTCTTCTTTGTAAAAAATATGCCAAAAAAGCTCTAATATTTCTTTGCATTATCTAAATCGCATATAATATACCTACACATACCTCTGAATCTTATCTATGCGTGTAGTTCCTTTTTTCTATCTCCATACTAATTACTATTAGTTATCTCTTCGGCTGTCTAATTTTATCACGATCAGATGTTTTATGTCATCCAATCCAATTCACGCATACGCGCACATACACTCGTTATACAAATGCATATCTGCTAAATATATCTTTACATATGATCAGCTAGAAATAGGAAGAATATCGCATGTTATCTTGATGTACGAGTGCCAATTATTATCTAATGAGCTGTTTGGTTGAAAATTATATTGTCAAATAGCAAATAGGAAAGAAAGACCTTTTAGCTGTATATTTATTGCTAAGCCAAGCACAAAATCTGTTGCTATATTTTATAAAAGCTATTTTTTATCACCATTTTTTTATAAAGTTAGTGCTCTTTTTCACCTTCCGCTTTTTTTCTTAAACACAAGTTCTAAGTTTAAATATAATATACGCATACATACATATATACAATGTATACACACATACACACATTTGTATATTTATTCTTTATCTTTTCATATAAATTTCTTCAACTACTTTAACTCTTTACGCAATGAACTATTTAACAGATAATTTAAAAACTGCGTGAGTTGAAACGTATGTATGTGTGTATTTACATATGTAGGAAGGTATTATATATAATTACTTATCACCTTCACGAACTTGAACGTGCTTACGTATTATTATTAACAATTTTTTATCATTGGTTTCATAAGTAATTTACCAGGTTTTGCTTCAATTTCGTCAGCAGATTTATTTGACAATAATTATGACTTTGGCATATTCCCTTATACGCTAGTATGTGGTTTATTATGTTTGACACGAAGTTTGTAACATACAAAAGAAAGGTTCGGAGACCCTATATAATATTTTTTATAAATTATCAGCATGACGAGTTAAGCCGATTTAGCCATGTTCTTCTGTATATATGCGAATTAATCCCTCAGCTTTTGAGATATCTATATGAAATTGTACAATCGTCATTTTCCCCCCAAAGAAGTTGCATATTTGTCGGAAATGTCAATATCGAACCACTATAGCATACATATATCTGTTATACAAACTGAACGCTCAAAATTAAGTTCTTTAAGGAAAACTTTTTTATTTAAAAAGATATCTTCACGAAATTTCGCATTGATTGTTTCCCAAGGCAATGCTACTATATCCATATATGTATGTATATTTATATATTTTCTGATTAGACCACTATAGCAAATAACTGTCATACAAGCTGAACGATTAAAATCAAGATAAAAATCTGTTTATGTTGTTATTGTTGTTGTAACGAGAGAATTCTGCCCAATTAACAACCCTTGAGCGGATAAAAAATCCGCGTCTGTTCCGCTTACGTACATAGATACGACTGTGGTGGGAACGAAAGAATCTGTTTATAACCTCTTATGCTAGAGGAATGCATCTTTGAAGGATATATAATCTCTTATAATACTTCTGAAAACATTGTTACTGCTATAGACATTTCGTTTTGCTGACTTAATAATAGTTTAAGCTGCTGCTGTCTTAATATTATATATGTTTTTTTGTTATTAGATAATTATTTCATAGTTATGAAGTAATTTGAATTACATATGGGGCCATAGATCACTAAGTAATTACTTGAAGTGGTCTAATGGGATTCAACCTTAGTACTTTCCAGCTATTATAAGCGCACATTAGCTTATTTTTAATATAATTGCTTTAATAGTGCAAATATTATTAAATATTTTGAAAGAGTTTTAGTTTCGACGTCAACTACAATATTGTTCCTTTCATATATGCATAAATAAATAAGTGTTTACATATGTTTGTTAGGTGCATACACCTCGCTATTGAAACAATTAAAGACTCGTGGATCAAAATTGTCTATAATGCCTACAATGTTTGAAAATTAGCAAGCTGGGTTAGTGTGGATATAGAAAATTTACTTAATTATTGTTTCATTCACAAATTTTTGATGTATTATACTATATATTATGATGACTCTTTAATCTTTCAATAGCGATGTATATGGTATGTATAATTTTAAGTAATAACATTATTATAAATACTATTTTCTTTAATTTATAAAACGTTTACATTTGCACAACAAACCTGTACACACAAGCACACTCTTACTCCAAAACGCTTTTGATGCACGCATATCATATTAATTTTAATACAACACAAATTCCCTTTGGCCCATAAGCCCGAAGAAAGCAAAAAAAGCAAAACAACTCGTTAGTAATTTCATTACAAAAAAAAAACTAAAATAAATTTTTTCAAATTGTTGCGCTGTCCTGGTATGTGCAACTCATATCGCTTCTAATGCCTAAAATTATGCAATTTCAATTGATAAGGAACGCGCATTGCAACAACAGCACACAGTGGTGGCTTCGTTTAATTCTCAAAAAATTTGCTGCGCCACACTCTTAATTTGCTGCTGGTTGAATTATAGCCTTCGCTTTCATAACGTATGTGATTGTTATATAAACTTTTTCAATAATGCATTATCCTGTACACAAACCAGATGCAAGTGCATGTGTTTCGATTTTTTGCTTTCTTTACGCGTTTATGGCCCCATCTGTGTGTAGCTTTTTGCAGTTGTGGTTAATTTCAGTGTTTCCTGTTCGCTCAAAAATCCTACCAAGCACAAAAATAATACTTTTTACGATTTTGTTTTGCTCGCTTAATTCGCATAGAACATGCAAATGCGAAGGCTTTACTAATTTGAGATAAATAACATAATTTTGCACAGTAGAATGTTTTATTTATGTTGATTTAGCACATACCTTTTCGTTGTATTTATTATGTAGAATGATTTAATATAAATAAGTAGCAACAATTTTTCAATTTCTTAATGTTTTCTTCACCTTTGCAGTATGTTGTCGTGCCGACACGTCGTTCCACCGCCGAAGCCTTCCAAATTCTGGTCTCGCATGCATTAGGTGATGCTGGCAGTCCCTACTTCGTTGGCTTGGTAATTATTAATATAGAAATGTGTCTTTATTTAATTAAATATTAAAATTTTAGAAACAAGTTTTCTTATTTTGAAAACAAATTAACATATTCTTACAATTCCTTTCAGCTCTCTGAAGGAATCAAGCGACATTTGCGATCCACTAGCACTCAAACTAGTGAATTCAGTTTGGGTATACCTAGCATGTCACTGACTTTGGAAGACAGTAGTCAAAATATTACCGGTACCTTATTGTCGAGTAACGCCACGGCAGAAAGCTCAAATCTCTTAACGCAGGTCGCCAGCGTGGTGAGTGAAAATGTCACAGCGCTGGTAGCGAATGCCACAAGCTTATTACAGCAAAATGCCACCGATTTCGTCAGTGAATTACGTGACGAGAAAATATTCGAAATCGACTTGGAGGTGAGGGCTGAAAATTATTGCATGAATTTGTTTTTCATTTTCTCATACACTTCATTTGGTATTTTTAGGATACCGATATCAACAGTTTCAAAGCGCTGCAATATTCACTCTTTTCCACAAGTTTTATTGAAGTTTTGGGTGCCGTTTTCTTCTTTTTAACTGCCATCTACATATTGAAGGATAAACGTCGAGCGACGCGTTCCACACTTGGTGAGTTTAAAATCTTTAAATACACCGCAATTTGTGTTTTGTAACAAAATATTTAATTTCTAAGTTAAAATGCGCTTTTAAATATTTCAACTGTTCAACTGTACAAATTAAAAAAAAAAACTTTTTATTTATTTTTGTTTATATATTTTGTTGTTATTTTTTTAGTTAACGAATTAAACGATGTTAGCAATACAGCTAATAAAAATAAACAATTCGATTTCGAAGATTCCGAATGTATCGTCCTTTGTACTGATATTTCGCGAATACAACGTGCTTAAGGGGAAACAAAATTAATAGCAAAAGTTCATTTGCTCAAAAAAAATATTCAGATTTGCAATTATTGGGTTTAATCGTGAGTTTGGTTTACCTTTTTTGTTCTGTTTTTGTTGTTTGTCCTTATTGCATTCGCATTTGCAATCACTTGTTGAGCGAAAATCAGTGTTTAATGCTTCCAGCTATCATGCGTGCTAATTTTGTTACAATGACCGCTTCTTAAAATTATAAATTTTCTTCTATATTTTTTTAATATTGATTTATATTATTTAAAATGTATATATATTTTTTTTTTGTATATTTATTTAAATTTTATTTTTTTATTTTTTATTATATTTCTGTTCTATTTTATATTAATTAATTATTAATATTAAGACTTAATATTTAAAATGTCTACATTTTTTTGGTAAAATTATTCTTTTATTTGTTTTTATATATTTTTTTCATTGTTTTATTTTTACGTATTAATATATTTTATATTTACATAATTTTTTGATATATTTTTATAAACGTTTTTTTGTTTACATAATTTTTTTACATTCTTTGAAGTTTTTATTTTTTTATTATTGAAATTAAAATTTTTAAAAATATACATACATATATAACTTTTACATACAAACTTTTCTTTCATTTACAATTATTTACATTTTTTATAATGTTCTTTAAATTGATTGATATTTTTATTTGTTTCAAATTTTATTTTTTTATAATTATTTGTTTTTTTGCTCTTTTATTACATATTGATTTCTTTTGTTTTAATTGTGTATATTTTTACATAACTATTCTTTTGTTCCATTAATTTTTTTTGTAATGTTCTTTGAAATTAGTAATTTTTTATTTATTTCTTTTTAATTTTTTACTTATTTTTTTTTTAATAATTTTTATTTATTTTTTTTTAATTTCTTATTTATTTTTTAAATTTTTTATATATTATTTATACATTTTTTGAAAAACTTTTCAATAACCTATTTTTTTCTTTTTCTTTTATTTTTTTTGTTTTAATTTTTTAAATTAAATGTTATGACTTTGCTTTAAATTTTTTTTAAATATTTTATTAATTTTTTAAATTAAATTTTATTCTTTTATAATTATTTTTAACTTTTATTTTATTTATTTTTTTTTTTTTTTTTATTTTTTTAGTTTTATTTATTTTTTTTTTAATTTTTATTTTTTTTTTAGTTTTCATTTTAATATTTTCCATTTTAATATTTTATTTTATTTTTGTTTTAAATTTTATAATTATTTTTATTTATTTTCAATTTTAATTTTTTTTATTTTTTTTTATTTTTATTTATTTTTTTTAATTTTTTTAATCTTTACTTATTTATTTTCTCTTTATTAATTTATTTTTTTAATTTTTATTTATTAATTTATTTTTTTAATTTTTATTTATTTTTTTATTTTTATTTCCGATCTTTTTATTATTATTTATTTTTTTTATTATTATTTTTTGTTTTTTTTTTTGTGTTATTTTGGTCTAATCGTTATCTATGTCCACCCTTATTCTAAAAAAAGATTTTTCAGAAGATATTCGAACTGTATTGCCTTAACATGTCCATTTGTCGTTCTATTGTGTTCTAAAAAAATGATCTATGTACTTTTTTAATATCTCGCAATAACAATAATTTGAAAATATTTATTTTTCCATTTTAGGCAGTCAAGCAGCTGAGCAGTGAAGTGCACTTCCATTAAATTATGCTAATGAATAATTGATATGCCAGTCAACCGATCAGCCAGCCTATCAACCCACAAGCAATCGACATATAACAACCACATAACCCGCCTAAGCGGCCGATGTGTTGCGCAGAAGGCAAACATACATACATATGACTGAAATATTAGTTTTAACTAATTATTTTGTAGTAGTAATGATTATCATAGAATCATGTGTGCCTCAAGAAGTGGGTGTGTTCCTATTAGAAACGTGTAAATGGATTATAATGCAAACATCTAATCATTCAACATTAAACATACATATTGACATGCATGTATATACAACAAATAAACATTGATCATTCTCATTTAGCAAACACCATTCATAGTTAAGATAATTCCTATTGTGTATTTATTTGTATTATGATTTTGATATTGTCAAAATGTATAAGTTTGTTAAATGCGCCACATAAAAGCATAACTCATATCACATATACATATGTAAGTGTGTGCATGTTCAGTGGGTGCATGGGCATAGATGAGTGCTGCGCGGTTATGAGTGTGGAAATTGCATATGCTTGTGTATGTGGTCGAAAGCTCAGTGATAGAAATCATAAGAATTACAATAACAAAAAGTAAACACCAATTTTTTTGTGCAAATACAAACTGTAAATTTTGCTGAATAGTATTTAGTAATTTTAATTTTTTGTTTATTACAATTTTTTACTCACGAAACCACTCATTGCCCTGTGCGGTGCACATGCTAATTTAACCGCTAACTCAACATTTTAAAAAGTTTAATATTTATGACATGCATACATATGTATGTACATACATATATATACATATGTATATGTACATATGTATATGTTATTATTTTTTTAATTTTTAAATATGTCTACGCAGACAGCAAGCATTGTATAAAGAGGAGTATAGGTACTAAATGCACATTAGGTATATAAATTAGTTAGCATTACAATAATTAGATAAAAACTAATTTCTAAATAAACTAGTGGAATAAGCAGTGAAGTAAGCAGCGGGTGTGCATTACAACAATTTCTCTAGTATTTTTACTCTAACTGAAAACTTCCAACTTATCTGAAAACAAAATTGTATATGAAAAGCTAAAATTCTTTCGAAAATTTTTAATTCCAAAAAAACTGAAAAGTTATGTCTCATTTATTGTATGTTAACTGCCTTTTCCAACTATTTTGCTTAAATGACTTACTTTGCCTGCCGTTTATAAATTGTTGTATATATATGCATACCCCTTCGCTACCGTAATGAATCTGTTAGTTTTACCAAATTTCGCAATGGAGCAGAATTCATGAAATAAGACTGTTTTAGGATTTGTTATATATACATTATATATAAATTTAAAATAACTTGATTACAAATATATTGTATTGAATTAAGCTTGTACGCATACTAAGTAAATACATAAATATTCTTATACATATTAAGTATTTATGTATGTATAGCATAATTTTTGGGTTTATTGAATGCTTATAAAGAATAAAATATATTAAACAAAATTAATTTGTTTCATTTCTGGTTCCGAAATTCCATTTATTTTTTTTTATTATTCATTATTATTTTTTTTTATTATTCATTATTATTTTTTTTTTCATTCGGTTTTATAAGAGATATGCGATATAGGTGTCCAATCGGACCGATTTCAATAAATGATCAATAGAATATCAAAATGCACCTATGTATGTATTAAACCTCTTTCGGATATCTCAAAAACTGACGAACTAATTTTTAGAATCTCTAACAAACTTCGCCGTATAGCAGGACGGGGATGATGAGTGACTTGTAGAATTTGGTCCGTGTTTGTCGAGAGAGAACTTTACTTCTCAATTGCCTACTCAGTCCGAAATAGCACCCGTCGGCAAGAGTTATTCTGCGTTTCGAGGCTAACATTGTTGTTGCTGTTAATACTGGTTGCAATATAGACGAAATTATCTACGACTTCGAAGTTATGACTGTCAACAGTGTTGTGGGATCAAAGTCGCGAGTGCGACAACTGTTTGTTTGATGACAGGAAATATTTCGTCTTGCGCCCGTCCACTACCAGACCCATTTGCTTCGCTTCCTTATCCAATTTGGTGAAAGCAGAAGAAACAGCGAGGTTGTCGACGCCTATGATATCGTTGCCGTCGGCGTACGCCAGCATTCGTACACTCTTGTAGAAGATTGTACCTTCTCAGCTCGAACTATTTTCTTTAACAGTAGGGAGACGTCTTGTTTGAAACCTCGTTTGATATCGAACGGCTCAGAGAGGTCTTTCCCGATCCCGACGGAGCTTTTGGTATTGCCGAACGTCAGTTTGCACAGCCATTAGTATTTGCGGAATAGCGGGGTTTAGCGACACATCGTGCTATATGGTGCAGAGACATGGACGATGACAACATCTGGGGAGTCGGCGTTACGAGTTTTCGAGAGAAAGGTTCTGCGGAAGATTTATATTAACATAGTTCAGCGATTTAAGAGACATCGGTTACGCTGGCTAGGTCATATCATCCGAATGGGTGAAACACTCCAGCTCTAAAAGTATTTGAAGCAGTACCCCCCGCTGAAACGAAGAAGAACTCCCCTCCTTTGGAAAGATCTGGTGTAAAACGAGCTGGCTACACTTGGAATCTCCAATTTGCTCTGAACAGGGAAAAGGAAGAATGATGTCATAAACTCGTCTATAACCGTGTAAGTCTATGTCGGTGTCTATGCCAAAAAAGAAGAAGAAAACATCAGTAATGCGTATCTCGTGTTGTATAAATGCGATCGGGTTCCACTACATCACGTTAAAAAGGTAAGACTTTATTTTAAAAACACTTTCTACACGGTTTTATGATTGTTTGACTCAGAATTGTTTAAATTTGTGTCAAAGACGGATTTTAGCAAAGATAAAATACAGTTTTTCTTCGCTAAATGCGAAAACTCAAGCCAAACGCCGAAAAAAATTGAATACTGTTTATGGCTCCGCTACAACCAATCACTAAATATCGACAAAATAATAGAAACCGTCAAGCCCAACCTTCATGTAAGCTCTATTTTAACTACCCAAGAGCTAAACATTGCACAAAAACCACTTTGGAACCATTTAAATAAGGCTGAATGCAAAAAGCAGCTCGTTATAAAGACGATAATGGTGAACGCAAAAGAATTCATGGACAGAATTTACATTTGCGAATCGCTGCTGCATCGCAAGAAAATCGATCCATTTCTAAACCCGATGATTGCTGATGATGAAAGGTACGTCACTGACGGCAAGGTCAAGTTAACACTTTCGCGGTGAGCTACCGCAACCTGTGAACAAACCAGGTTTGATAGTCAGGACTGGCTTACCGCGTGTTTGGTGGGATTGGCAGGGAATCGTCTACTATGAACTGCTCCTCTACGCCCAAGCTCTCTCAATTTGAACTTAACTGTCAAAAATTGAACCGTCTTTTGAAAGCAATAGCCCCGAAGCAGTCAGCCTTGGCCAATAGGAGCGGAATTGTGTTTAATAACGGCAACGCCCGACCACACACGTTGATAGTGCTTCGTAGAAGCTCCCGTAGCTAAGTTGAGTTGTTCTTATGCATCTATCTTTGGACCAAGCGACAAGTGATTACTACCGTAGTTCAAGTAAAAATTCAAGTTCAATAACGGATTTTATTTGTTATTGTGTACATTTTGTGTACAATTTTTCTATTTTTTATCACCTTTGCCATCGCATTTGCTTTTACTACCTGATTTTCCTTTCACAAACTTCATTAGTGCATCGCTGGTGAAGCTCTTCGGTCGTTCAATGGGTATTTGTAGGGCCCGATGCCAGGTTATGGATGATAACACACCAATTGCGCGTGAAACCCCAAACAGCACCGTATAGTATTCCATTTCCTTCAGGCCGTAGTAGCGCAACAAGACACCGGAATGGGCATCCACATTTGCCCAGGGATTTTTAATTTTCTGCATTGATTGCAGAATGGGTGGCACCACTTTGTAAATTGTCTTCACCAACAGATAGGTTTCGTATTTCGGCAAATACCTTTCGCCGAATGCTTGCAGCGCCATATAGCGTGGATCAGTCTTACGCAAAACCGCATGCCCGTAACCGGGTATCACATGGCCTGATTTCAACGTTTTCTGTACATATTCTTTGACTTTGTCCTCCGGTGGATTTTTACTACCCAATTCTTTTTGCATTTTTCCAATCCAATCTAATACTTCTTGATTGGCCAACCCATGTAGTGGACCGGCTAAGCCGCTTAAACCGGCTCCAAATGCAAGAAACGGATCACTTAATGCCGACGCCACTAAGTGGGTGGTATGTGATGAAACATTGCCCGAATCGTGATCGCTATGTAAGAACAGATATAGACGTAAAAGTTCGTAGAAGAATGGATCGTCGAAGCCTAGCATGCGGCCATAGTTGGCCGACCAATCCAGCTTCTTATCGATCTCATCGCAGCCCTTGCCGTCAAGATAGATGTTTCGATAAATTCGCGCCGCTATATTTGGCAATTTGGCAAGTAGGGTTATGCCGTCTTCCAGCGAATATTTCCAGAATTCAGCACGCTTTACGCCGGAATGGTAGGCTTTTAAGAATTTACTATCTTTGTTGAGCGACGTGACGGCCATTGACAACTGTGACATTGGATGCAGATCTTTTGGTAAATTATCCAACATTTTTTTAACATAATCCGGCAGTGCGGCCTTTGCATTCCATTCGTCGGTCACCATTTTTGTCTGTTCTGCAGTGGGTATATTACCTGTCAGTAATAACCAAAAGATGCCCTCTGGCAAGGGTTCGTCGCCACACTCAGCCTTTGGCATTTGTTTTTGACATTCTGGTATGCTGAAACCTCGGAAACGTATACCTTCATTGGGATCCAGTAACGAAGTTTCGCAAAGTAATGCTGGTATACCACGCATACCACCGTAAATTTGTGATATCTTAACTTCGCCTAATTTGGTGTTACCATGCTCTTTGACAAACTTCTTGAGTCGTTCTTGTTCGGATTTGATTTTCTCGGCGAGAACTGAACGAAGATCTGCTTTACCGCCTTTGCCACCCTTCGTATCGCATTTACTGCTGTTCCACCGCATACATATTTTGCTCACATTTGGTGCCAAGGACTTGACGCACTGATGCGACGAACCTCTAAAGAAAATCATTGCCTTTAAATGTTTGTATTTTTAATTTTTTCCAAAAGTTGTAAATTTTTGTTTATTTTAAGAAATGAAAACGAATAAATAAATTTATAATATTTATTTTTTTTTTTGAAAGAATGAATAACATAAGATACAAAGCATATATTAATTTACCTTATAAACTACCTATATGATATATGGTATTAAAAAAGGCATGTTTTAGGTACCTTCTTCTTCTTCTTTAATGGCATAGACACCGCTTACGTGGTTATAGCCGAGTTAACAACAGCGCGCCAATCATTTCTTGTTTTAGTAATTTGGCGTAATTTGAGACACCAAGTGCAGCCAGGTGCTTCTCCACCTGATCTTTCCAACGGAGTGGAGGTCTTCCTTTTCCTCTGCTTCCCCCGGCGTGTACTGCGTCGAATACTTTCAGAGCTGGAGTGTTTTCATCTAATATGGACGACATGACCTACCAAATGCAGCCGCTGCCTCTTAAATCGCTGCACTATGTCAATGTCGTCATATAACTCGTACAGCTCATCGTTCCATCGAATGCGATATTCGTCGTTTACCATGCGCAAAAGACCATAAGACCTTTCTCTCGAAAACTCGTAACGTCGATTCATCAGTCGTTGTCATCGTCCATGCGTCTGCACCATATAGCAGGACGGGAATAATGAGTGACTTATAGATTTTGGTTTTTGTTCGTCGAGAGAAGACTTTACTTTTTAATTGCCTACTAAGTCCAAAGTAGCACCTGTTGGCAAGAGTAATTCTTCGTTGGATTTCCTAGCTGATATTGTTAGTGGTGTTGATACTGGTTTCAAGATAGACGAAATTGTTTACGACTTCAAGGTTATGACTGTCAACAGTGACGTGAGAGCCAAGTCGAACGTCTGTTCCATCGTCATCGATTGGAGAATCGGGTTCGCCTTCTCCTAGCGTTATGCTTTCACTGCCATTCAGAAGTGTTGTCTCCATAATTCTAGTATGCCCTGGGTATCGGTTACTAGATCACCTCCTTGGGTTCTACAAGAGTATGCTCCGGTCTTGAAACCTTCTGTTAGTCCCCGCATTTTTTCTTAGAATTTTCGAGCATTATCCTTGAGGGCCAGCTTGTCAAGCTGAGTAAAACACGCTCTGTAATTTTCATTGAAATAACTTGAATATTGGCCGATATACATATGCAGCATAAAGTCACCCGGAAGTTCAAAAATCTGTATATTAGGTACATATATAGGGGCTCGGAGAAATATTGACCCCGATTCAACCCATTTTTGAAACACAGAGCTGCTATTTTCAGGAAAGGATTCTCTCTGAATCATATACATTATCTGATATTTTCGGTCCAAAGTCAACTATAGTTGCTAGCGTCCACATAATCAATACTTAGAGTCTTAAACTGTTTTGGTTGGCCTTGGACAATTCTTGGTCATAAGGTGGCATTACCTTAATAGAACTATTAGTACAAAGTTATACTAGAAAGTGAAATAATTAAATGGAATTTGAAACTTGCTATATGGGAAGTAGGCGTGGTTAGTCCGAGTTCGTCCATTTTCACACTATGGTATAGGAATATAAGAAGAATGTCATGTATTAAATATAATCGGTAGGTCGGGTCTGGAGAAATGTGATTTCACCAAAAAGTGGGCAGTGCCACGCCCATCGTCCAATTTTGACCGCAGCCCCTTTAAAGCCTTCTCATACCATCTTGGAAGAAAAATTTAATGTCTCTGGTTATTACATATTCGTTATTGATTTATCGAACTATACTGCTGTTATATGGGGAGTAGACGGGGGTGAAATATCCGATTTCATCCATTTTTACAGTGTCGATGGGGGAATTAAAGGAATTTGTCCAAAGGGATTAAAGTTTTATTTATATCTTAATTTGGTGCTTAGTTATGGCACTTTATGTTTTCGATTAATGGCAAACAGACAAACAGTCACCCGGATTTCAACTCGTTTCGTCATCCTGATCATTTATATATATACATATGTATATTAAAACAAAATCTTACTGCCTACACGAAAATATCAATTTTATTTGTTGCTTACAGATCGTTCACCAAAAAGGCCGGTTCGGGTATGGAACACAGAGAATCAAAGAAGAACGATTTTTCTTGTGACTTTAAGTCCGTCTGCAATCGTATCGGTATTTTAAAATTTTCCAAAATGATAAACACAACGCAAAGGTCGGTGTTACTTTTAATAACTAGATCACACGTGACAGATTTAAAATTCAAATTCGAACACAGCATGCCATGTCACCACCTCTTTGCTGTTGACTTCACCTCTGCCAATCGTTATCGCCGATTGCGTTGGTGTAAGAAATAGCATCGCTTTGAGCCCCTCAAAACAGTTTCTTCTGAAATTTCAACGCGATCGGTACTGTCTAAAGACCATCGGACTATCAATTCTCGCTTGTTAATTGTTGTTTGCTCCCCAGCTTTCGAATCTTGCAGTTACAAATTGCGAATTTTTGCTTGCGCTTGCCTTTTATTATTAGACGATTGAGCAATTCTCATAATCGCGGCTTATCACAGTCTCCACGGCGGACAATAACAAGCAATTACACAACAAGACGGCAAATTTGCATAAATAAATATAAATACAAAGTCTCGTTTGCGGAAGCTGCTCTTCGGCCGGAAAATGCTGTCACAAGTTATCGTTACAATCATCGCTATAACAGTTATGTTGATGTCGATGCTCAGTCACGCTGCACCGGTGCTTGGTACATACATATTTATTTACACACAAGTATACTTTTAAATGCAAATACCATATAAGTATATGTATATAATAATATACATATATAAGTACATAGACTAGTACCAAAAGATTTGGGTGTGTGATTTTAACGGGTTTTTCAGTAAGAGTGCTACAAAAGTTATTTTTTTTTTAATAAAACAAAAGCGTGATATCAATGAACATGGCCACCACGGGCACGCTTGCAGAAATCCAGACTCTGAACCCAATGTTCGATGGTTTTCAAACATAAATCGGCCGATACAGCTGCAACTTCACGTTCGATATTCGTACGAAGTTCATCAATTGTCGATGGATTGTTGGCATATTCCATAGACTTGACGTAGCCCCACAGAAAATAGTCTATCGCGTCAAATCACACGACCGGGCGGCCAATTGACTGCGCCATTTCGTGAGACGTTCATCAAACTTGGTCAATAAATTGATTGTGACAATCGCTGTATGGCTTGTGGCGCCGTCTTGTTGGTACCACATATTGTCCAAGTCCATATCATCCAATTCGAACCAAAAGTATTCGGTTATCATTGAGCGGTAGCGATTTCCATTCTCAGTAACGTGCCGGTCTTGATCATCGCGGAAGAAGTACGACCCAATGACGCCGCCAGCTCATAAACCGCACCAAACCGTAATTTTTTCTTGATGCGATGGTGACTCATGGAGTAAGTGTGGATTGCTTCCTAAACAATAACTCATATTTTGCTTATTGATGAAGCCAATCAGCAAAAATGAGCTTCATCGTTGAAGATGATTTTTCGAAGAAAATCCGGTTGGTCAAGCGACTTCAGTTCATGCGTCAATTTGATCTTGTAAGGATGTAGGCCAAGATCTTTTCGGAAAATTTGCCACAGCGACGTTACGGAGATGTCCAACGCTTGAGAACGACGTTACTGATTTGGGACTTCTTCAATTGATGCGCTAGCAGCAGCAACATTCTCGACACTACCGGCACTTCTTTATATCATTGGCACGTGAACATTTTATACTAGAATTTTTCCACTAGACGCTCAATGGTTGATCTGACAGGATGATTATGACGACCATAAATAGAACGAAGCGCTCTTAAAGTCCTGTCCCTATCGGTCTATTTTTGTAGTGACCCTATTGAAAAACTCGTTACTTTCGTGAGTCACTCTTTGAAACTTCGCATGAAAATTACAAATAATGTAAAACATTCTCATAGGAACTTGCCGAGAGCCCAAATCGTCAATAGTGTCTCTGATATAAGGGATTTTTTTTCAAGATTCCAACAGATGTTCGTTATATATTTTCGGATGTATCGGTTATTGGAGTATTTATGATTAAAATTACTCCGAAATTTTCCAGAGTCGACACTCCTGGTCTTTCTCTCCGGCAAATAGTTACAGAATTATGAGCATATTTATAAGAATTTTTTAATTTAGTGTCGACGGCTCCCAAAATTTTATCGTTGTTTTCAGAACATTTCTCCGAAACTGAATATATTTGTTAGGTAATGATCGAAGGCATACGATTTTGGATAATAATGTAAGTATTTTCTCAGAAAACGTATTTTTTAGAAAGCCAAATCAAAAATCAATCAATTTGAAAATCAAAATTTTGACTAGTCCTTGGATCATTCCTGTTTCCATAGCAATATTAAATATGTTTGGTTTTTGGATTTGATATAAGTTTAAATCTTTCTGACCGCCAGACACATATTTTCGGTAATCCTTCAGGAGATTTGAATACGCGATCAATAAAATCCAAGTTTTTTCAAAATGAGTGGCAAGATTTTGTTTCGGCACTTTTGAAACCACAACCCATAGCAAAGTAAAGCCCACAACCCACATTCACTTTGCTATGGGCTGTGGGTTCAATAGCTTCCGTAACAAAGGACACATGATTTCTGGGCTGCGAACTTAATTTCTGCATTTTTTCCATTTTTTCCTTTTATTATTTATTTATTTAATTATCTTTTGTTATTTTTTAGGGTATCAAACCATTTTCGAAGACGATACCCGCAGTCAAGGGCGCCCCAAGCCGATTTTCGTGCATTGTGACGAAATAGGAAATCACTTGAATTGTATGCTCTATTGTAAGAGCAGGGGCTACAATACCGGAAGTTGTGGTGGCGATTTTACGTGTAACTGTTTTTAGCTTTAATTATTCGAACTTATTTATTTTTGTATAGTTAATTAATATTATGCTAAGGATCTTTGTAAATTTGTTCTAAATACATTTGTAGTAACAAAAAATTTTATTCAACTTTATTTGAATATTTTTTTAAGAAAATAGTATACTTTGAATTAAATGGGTTCTCTTTCTATAAACGATCTTTTTAGCCAAAACTGTTTGGTCAAATATTTCGTGTAACGGTTATTTATTTCATAGGAATGTTAATAGTGAACGTTAACGTTTCACAAAAATGTGGATATGGTGAGCCCGATTCCCCAATCAATGACGATGGAGTGGACGTTCCATTGCCGACCAGTTCGAATAGCAATTACCCGTCCGAAGAACAACAAAGCGGCGGAGGCGGATGGATTGCCAGCCGAGCTATACAAATACGGCGTCGAAGAACTGATATGGAGCATGCATCAGCTTCTTTGTAAAATATGGTCGGACGAAAGCATACCCCACCATTGGAATTTAAATGTGCTTTACGAAATCCACAAAAAGAGAGATCCCACAATGTGCGTCAGCTACAGTGGGATAAGCTTCCTCAACATCACATATAAGGATCTATCGGGCAAATTGTGTGAAAAATTAAAGCCTACCATCGACAAACTGATTGAACCACTGTGTAACAGTGTGGCTTTAGGCCTGGAAAATCAACAACTGACCAGTTATTGACCATGCGCCAGATCTTTGAAAAGACCCGTGAAAAGAGGATCGACACACACCACCTCTTCGTCGATTTCAAAGTTGCTTTTGACAGCACGAAGGAAAGGAGCTGTCTTTATGCCGCGATGTCTGAATTTGGTATCCCCGCAAAACTAAAACGGCTGTGTAAACTGACGTTGAGAAATACTAAAAGCATCGTCTGGATTGGGAAGAACGTCACCGAGGTTCAAGACATGGCGACTGCCTATCGTGCGACTTCTTCAATATATTCCTGGAGAAAATAATTTGAGATGCAGATTTGAAAAGAGAAGATACAATCTTTTTGTAAAGCTACTGGCGTACATCGAAGATATTTATCATTGGCCTAAATAACCGCGCCGTTAGTTCTGCTTTCTCCAGACTGGATAACGAAAATGGGTCTGGTAGTGAACGAATGCTCCTAAGTCACTGTTGACAGTCATAACTTCGAAGTCGTAGATAATTTCATCTATCTTGGTACCAGCATTTACAGCAACAACGATGTCAGCCTATAAATCCAACGCAGAATAACTCTTGCCAAGAGGTACAACTTTGGACTTCTCAATTGCCTGGAGATGTAAAGTTCTCTCGACGAACAAAACCAAAATTCTACAAGTCACTCATCATTATTGTTGCAAATGATGAGTAAGCATTACGAGTTTTCAAGAGAAAGGTTCTGCGGAAGATACATGGTCATTTTCACATTGGCAACGAAGAATATCGCATTCGATGGAACGATGAGCTGTACGAGATATACGACGACACTGACATAGTTCAGACAATCAAGAGGCAGCGGCTAAGCTGGCTAGGTCATATCGAGTTATATTCACGAAATTTGGCGTCGATTATTACCTAAAGCAGTATGTCTGCAGTAATGCGATCTCCGAAAATATTGTTCAAATCAGATCACTATAGCATATACATAGCTGTCTTATAAACTGATGGATCGGAATCAAGTTCTTGTAAGAAATTTTGAACTCGTGAAGGGTATTTCTCTTTGGTGCAAACGAAATAAACGTTTTTTCTGGTTTTCTGTTTTTTTTTTTTTAATTTCGCACGCACTAGGGAGAAACAATTGGGCTAAATAAAATTGACCATCACTTCGCATGGAACTATAATTTCTGGTTGCGAACTAATCGTAAAAGACCGCCTTAGTCTCCACATGACATTTCTGATAGCATGGATCTAAAGGTAATATGTTTAATTCAGTGCGCAAATGATTCTCAAAGGTCTTCTCCTAGCGTAGTTAAGAAAGAATAAACACAAACCACAAACTTCTGCAGTTTTCTTATTTAATTTAATTTAGCTTACTGCATTAAATTTATTAAAAATTATGCTTTTATCCACAATAGTTACAGTTACATTATTGTTTAGCATATTTCTTTATACATATACAAATCGGTTTGTATGTATGTATATAATGTAAATATAGGTATATATTTATAATTGCATAGAACCGCTAAAACCGAAAGAACTTAGCCCTAATACGTATGTATATGTAAGAATAATTCAAAAATTACTAACACATGTATGTTTTTTTGCTTAATTAATAAACAATTAAAATCATAAAAATATTTATTTATGCTTGTGCAACTAACCAAACAAATTATGTGGAAAGACTTTTAAATGTAAAATCTTTGAGACACATTGGTTCAAAGCATAAAATAGGCGACTGGAAAAGCACTCAAGAATATTTTAAAAAATATATGCATACATATATGTATGTATATATTTAACGGCTTTTTGTTAACATTACAAATTAGAGAAATTACTTTCCATTTTAGAATAACATTTTAGAAATAAATATAATTATTTTCACTTCGCAACGTTAACAAACAATATAAATATTTTGGCTGATACAACTAAAAAAAATATATTTTAAGCAAATTTAAAAAATGATGTTGGAGGAAAATAATAGTTAGTGCATACTATGCATGCAATTATATATTGGTTCTGTCTGTTATTACCCAAATTATTTTGTTTTTTTTGCAAACGCTTCTTTAACTTGCAGTTTTTGTCTTAAAAAATTATGCATTGTTCATCATCATCCAGCTCTTTATTTTCAATTTGAATCGTGCCTAAATCATTTTACTTTTCCCATAGATTTTACTTGCGATTTTTTGATATTCTTCAGTAAAATTTTAACTAATAAAATTAAAGCATGATATACGATATTTCCGCTCTACATAAAGGGTGATTTTATCTAAAAATATGCCTTTGAAAGTTATAAAAAGTTGAAGTTATGCATCAAATATTATCTATTCACATAGTACACCATGTCGTATGAGCAACACAAAGTGTATAAATCACCTGTATGCTCAAAACACTGGATGTATAATTTTAACTGCATATAACTTTTGAAGGTGTGTTTAAAAAAAAAAAATTTATAATAACTTTTTTGTAGAGCGATTTTTTTAATAAAATACCATATTGTCAAGCTACTTAATGCAAAACACAAATTGTCCTTGTTACATGTGTACATGGGAAAAGAAATATGAATTAAGCAACATTTTACTGAAAATAAAGAACTTTTTTACATTGGATCAATTCTTTAGCGCAAAACCAGAAACTTCAGTTGGCGTTTGAAAAAAATCAACTTTGAAAATAACCCTAATATACATATCGTCACCTAAACCGCTCATATTGGAACAAAATTTGAGTTTTGGTTATAAAATGCTTATATCTGACAGCGGAAGCTGGAAATTTAATGCTAAATATATGTAATATGATGTAGCGAATAGCAAGCAATAAAAAACTCAATCGATTTTTTGACGATACGTTGTTTTGCATTTTAGGTGACGATATTTATGTATATATGTACATTGTATACAATACTCCTATATGCTAACCAATTTCAATAAGCAACTAAGAAAACATACTAAATAATAACTATTCATTTATAAATTTCCTGCTTAACCTAATTTCTTATATCAGCTACCACATTTCCATGCCATATATTCTTTATTTATCGCAATTCCCGTAACAAATTTCGTTACTTTTCACAATTCTTAACAAACAAAAAAAATGTATATAAAGAAAAAATAAATATGCGCTCTAAAATAAATTTCAAATCGCACAACAAACGTGATTTTGTTTCTAAATATTATGTTTTATTTTCCGATTATTAAACACATTTAATATATATTTTTTTAAATTAAATTAAAACAATGAAGCTTTCGTTGTAGTCACCACACCTTGCATAAAACCAAAGCATTTATTTAAGTTATTAAAAAAAAGTGACAACAAGGAAAATAAAAATTAAAACACACGCTTTCATATCAAATACGAAGCACGAAAGTTTTAAAATTTTAAATTACAAAACAAACAAAAAATAATAAAAATAAAAGAAGAATGCATGTGGAATTGGAAACTTACTTAGGCATTAAGATGTTTATAATTTATTATTATTTTATTATTTATTAATTCCCTATGTACAGACAATAACACAATTGCATTGCTAAATACGCGTACTGCAGCAGCTGCTGGCTAGAATGTTTCACACTTTTTACTTTTTACTCAATATTTTAACATCGTTATCTCGTCTACTAAATTATGCATTCGTTTGTTTCTATAATATTGCCTTCATCAGTCAAATGCGCCCCACATGCTGCGTTAGTGCTCATCAATATGAATGAGACTTATGCCATCTTCCCCTCGCTCTCGCACTACACAACTTTATCGGAAAGATTATCTATTTAACTTTGAACAATGCAACGGGAAATAAGGTGTTACAAATATATGTATTCGCATAGTACCACAGCTGTTTATTATTGATCTCTTCGCTACTTCGCTACTTAGGCACGCAACAAACAAAGTTGAATTTCGTTCACGTTTTCAGCTAATTTGCTCTGGCGATATGCCGGTTGTGTTTTGAACACGCTTTTTGAAATCGCATTTCTGTATATTTGTTTGTAAGTATGTATATTAAAAACCCCGTTGTAGTTACGAGGCGTTCTACTCCGCTGCGTTGTTTTAAGTTTGTAACTAATATATTTTTATTTCAATTGTTGCTGTTTGCTGTTTACGCTATTCAAAGGCGTCGTTTACTCTTCGCTTCTCCGTGCTTATAGACTACACATTTTTAGTACGATTTCTTGCTTTCTAAGTTGTTTAAGATATATTATATATATGTATATATATGTATATTTAGGTATATTGTTAGTTTTCCCTTTTATCGTTTATAATCTAAAGTTAATTGTAATTATTTATTTTCGTATTTGCTTGTGGATCATATGCGTACTTATAACTGTAAATTCCTTATTCGTATATCAATCAACCACATAATAGGTAGTAAGTAGTTAATTGTTTAGCGAATTTATTGTTTGTTTATATGTATAATATATTTATATTTATAAGTAATTGATTACATTCATGCGCTCTTACGCTTTTACATGTAAGATAAGAAATCGCTTTTTGTATTTGTTATCTTCCTTTCATCATTTGTGGCTAATTTCTTTAAATTATTGTATCTATGTATGCATGTATATGGTAATCAATTAATGCGTTTAATTTCCACTTATAATATACTATTTAACCTGAGTCCGTATATGTTGCAAAAATTCATAATACGATAAACTAGATTCACTACGATCATCGACTAATTTCTCAATAAACTGTGGCTTGGCCGTACTTGTATCCCTGGAATGATAAGAAAAAAGCAAATTAAGTTTTGATGACATAATAGAAAATGTGTAGGAAAATATGTTTTAATTTAAAAAGAATAAAAATAAATTTTTTGTTGTTATAGAGGCAGAATTTTGTCGTATTAACAGTCCGGATAAAAAATCCGGTTCCGTTGCGGTTACGTAGACCTGACTGTCATGGGAACGGAAGAAAAATGGTAATTTCGGCTGCACAGAAGCTATACCCTTCCCAGTTGCACTTAATAGTATATAAGGCTACAAAAATACGGATGGGTTAGTTATATGTCAGCTATATGCTATATTGCACAATCATCGGTACATCGGGTAAAATAAAAAAAGTTTTTTATAAAAGAACTTGATGTAGATCGTTGCGTTTGTATATCAGCTATATGCTATAGTGATACGATATGAAAAAAAATTCTTCGAAGATTGCATTATTGTCTTATACAACAACCCATGCCGAATTTCGTGAAGATAACTCTTCAAATGAAGCAATTTTCCATACAAGCTCTTGATACCGATTGTTCGGTTTAAATGATTGCTATATGCTATAGTGGTCCGATAGCGGCCGTTCCGACAAATTAGCGACTTCTTGGTGAGAAATCTCAAAAAAAGAAATCGATATCTCAAAAACTGAGAGACTAGTTCACGTATTTACAGACAGAAGAACAGTCGGACTGACGGACATGGCTAAAACCATGTCAAAACAGGTCAAAAATCAAGGTTATATTGACAGTTTTTTTCGATTTTCGAGGTGTGGTGCACTCTGAATTCTTTCCGACCGACCAAACTGTCAACAAGGAATACTATTTGAGTGTTATGCGCCCTTTGCACGAAGCTAATCATAAAAAGATGACTTAATTATGGGCGGTTAACTCTAGATTTTAGCACCATGAAAATGCACCGTCGCATACTGCATTGAATCTTTGTAAAGTTTATCGCACAAGTGTATTGGTGCCAAGGGGATTGCTTTCAGGTGGCTATTGCTATTTTGACAGCCTAGTCGACAGTCTTGGGCCGAATAAATATCCCAGTTCGGAAAACTGGACTACACTGCTCATAAGTAAGCAGAATACCATTTGATCAAATTTGACCCGAATGACTTTTAATGACTTCAATGGGCTGATAGCATATTTCTTGAAATGGATTATTCAGTTTCAAAAACATAAAAAAGTTACAGGGAGCGAAATCTGGCGAATACAGTGGCTAAGCGAAAACTCTCTTTTCGTGTCTAGCCAAAAAGTCAGTGACGATCATGCTAGAATGCGATTCTGTGGAACGAAGCGAAATAAAAGAAAACGGTAAGCATCACCCTTCGCTAGATTGTTCGACAGATTCAACGATTCATAAACCAACGTCTCGTCACCAGTATTGATGATCTCGATAAATATAGGGGAACGTTGTAAAGATTGTTTTTTGCTACCTCCACTCGAAGTCGTTTTTGCAAAGGTTTCAAGTGCTTTGCTACGAGTATACTATTGACATGCTTCATACCAAAACATTAATCAAAATATGTTGAGTCGATATAAGGCAAGTTTTCAATGACTTTGCTACATTCACTGAAAGCTTTGTGCCACTCAAATTCACGTGTTCGCGATAAAATAAAAATTTCAAAACAGTTCTGCTACATTTTTAATGATTCTTTAGCCACGATTATATTAGGTTGGAAAATATCTGCTTCCGTCTTTTTGTCTTTTGAATTTCGCGGCTATGTATAAAGCGCTACAGAGCTCGTCAAATTTCGCTGTTATGCTCTTTATTCAAGGCTTTATAAAAAGTGGTACAGTGATCGGATTTAGTTCGAATATGCGCCGTTTCGTTCGATAATCGATAAACGGCTACTTCATAATATACCCCTCTAGCGAATTTGCCTTTAACGAAGGAAAACCTTAAAAAAGCGCGAATTTCGGCGTTAGTTAACTTCGAGTCAAATTTGATCAGATAAGGCATAATTGCACTTATTTAGTCACTTCGTATCGTACTATAGATTGAGTTGCATTGGCCCCATGTTTTGATACCAAACGAGGACGTAAAAAGTTATATTTGTCGTTATAAATTATAATATTCAACCCAACTGTATGTATTCAACAAAATTGTTTGCAAATGATGTTAAAATTATTATAATAACTAATTATATGTATTGCTGTTAACCTTCTATTTACAGCAACAAATTTTGCATAGCCTTTAATTTCACAAAAAATAAGCAGCTTACCTTATAATCTGTACCATTGGCGGATACGGTTTGTCATCATTCAGACGCAATATAAATCGTTTTAATATATCGTTGGCCGGACTAGTCACATTCGGCAAGCCATACAAATAGTCGGGCAATTCTGCGGTAGCTTTAACACCTATTAAATATAATTAAGAATCAAAGTTAATCACACAAGTAAACACAATAAAATGAGAATTGATAAGAAATCAGATATAAGTAAACGCAAAACATACCAAATACACCTTCCAGCACATTGACGGGCACGTTAAGGCCAACATAGATGATAATTAGATTACCGCAATCCAACAAAAATATTGAACGCGAATCCAAGCTGTGAAAATGTAAACAAAAATATATAGTAATGCGGTTTATAATGTCGGTGTGTTTGTGTGCACTTACAATTCAGCCGATAGCTGCAAACGCGGCAATTCCGGTAAATCTTCCTCCTCGTCATCTTCTAAAGCATTCGCATTCGGATAGAACAGTGCGTCGATTAAATAAAATTCTGGATAAATGAATTTCATCAACTGATCCAATGGCAAAGTTTTCATGCAATCCATCGCATATACGCGATCATCTAGACGAGTGCTGGTGCCGACGCGGAAAGCCGGCTGTGCAAATATAAAAATAAGGAAGCGAAAAGCAAAAGCAACTTGTATAAACAAAACATTCTTTACATTCAGACTTGCGCTTCAATTAACGTGTCACTTACGTGCTTGAGTAACGCCGATATATATAATGGCATCAGTGCCAAACTGCGCGGCGCAATCAATTGACCACTCTGGCCGGAGGGTAGATTTTGTGCAATTTTAAATGCATTAAATATATCTACAGTTGCGTTGATGAATGCCTCGCGCGCATCGGCAACATTCGACGTCAGCGACCGATCAACTGCCATTTTCGAAAGCAAACCAATTATGGCTTCCGTATCGGCGGCATGCATAACTTCGGGCAGTGAGCCGGTTACGGGTAAGCACATTGTATGGACACGTATGCGACGTTCACCCTCACTGTTCGTGTACAGCAGCGCTGCTTGGAAGCAGACCGTTTTCGCTTCACTCAACGACTCCTCGTACGAAATCTGAACGTGTAACATACAAATAAACTCAAAAATATGTAAAGTATGTAGGTAAGTTAAAGGTAACTAACCTGCATGCCATAGCCGGCATCTGGATTGACATTCGGCAATGAAAGTAAATCGGTTGAACGTACGAAGAAATTGCCATGGAATGTGTGCACCTGTAGGCCACGCGTACAGCGTATACGCATCACTGCTTCAAAGCCTATCTTGCGCACCAGATAGCGTTTGAAGCATTGCCTCACTGAGTCCACAATTTGCGGCTTCGTTTTCTGATAGAGCGGGAAGTGATGTACGCAGCCGCCACTATATTTGCTGATGCCCGCTGAAAAGGTGGATGAAAGAATTGATTGCTTCATAAACGGTTTTTTTATATTTTGTTAGCAATAATTGTCTTATTACAATTTAAATTTGTAAAATGCAAGAAAATAAAATCCAACTAGTTAATCGAAATCATTACTTACATATCGTTGCCATATCACTATACTGTTGATTCAGTAAAAACAAATCCACTGCAATTTGGTAGCCCGAACATTCCAAGGCAAAGCGCTTATAGAAATCTGTTGCTGGATTTAGATGAGCCACATCCTTGGCGGATCGATTATTGGGATCTTCCCGCGGTTCCAGCGAACCGGGTCCTTTATTAGGAAGGCACGTTTGGAAAACAGTCACACGACCGCCCGATGCTTGCTATTAAAGGTAAGAAAATACAAAATTTAACATAATGAATAATAAACATACAATGTATTGAGCGGGTTGGCTCTAGGAACATACCAAACAAATTTAATATTCAAAACTCTGAATATGTTTTTTAATAGAGGTTCAAGTTTTTTGTTGAAAAATGGAGTGAAACGAAAATCATGTTATAAATGGATTGTCTTCAAGGTTCCATATTAAAAATTTCCAAAATATATTTTTCTGTAAAATTTGAAAACTCTGAAACCCAAAATTCAACTTTTTCAAAAACTCTGCATTTTAGTAAAAAAAATTAAAAAGAAAAAAAAAACAATAAAGCTTCTTTATATCTCATTTGTTTAGCTAACTATCAAGAACAGTTGCCGCACTGTATTATCAACCTAAACGACTCACCATCAGCTTATAAGCAACCTGCAGAGCAGAGCCGAGTGCTGAACCCGGATCGTGTGTGTCGGCAAAACGCTTAGGCAGTTGTGTTAGTAAATCTTTTACTAATTCCTTGCACTCCTTCAAATTGACCAACAGATTGTCAGGTCGCGGCAGAAACGGATCTTTAATTAAAAATATATATTTATGAATTAAAATTTTAACACCAAAATAAAAGAAAAAAAAACAATTACTAACCATCTATATCGAGCAACGTCAGTTCGTGTGGCTGATTATAGCCCTCGGCCATGCTGTAGAAATGCACGTGACTGTTGTATGCAATAAAGCCGATTTGTGTGCGTGCATCACCCGGCATATCGTCCAAATGCTTACTCAGTGTGGCGCAAATATTCTCCAGATAACCGCTTTGTTGGGCAATAATGGAAACATCGAACAGGAACAAATAGATGGCGGGTTGCGGTGGGCGTAACTAAAAGTTTAGTTCAATAATAAGATTGAAGAAGGCATATAATTTGAAGCAATTATTGCTCACCATATACTCAGAAGGCGCAATAAATTCAATAGTGCTCGAACGCACTTCCGGACGACGCATTACATCACCATATGTTTTCGTTGCTGGATCATATTGAAAATCTTCGGGCACTAAAATGATGTTAAATAATGCAATAATTAACTTTGAATAACGGCATTCGTGAATAATGGGCACTTACATTCATTGACCCGATAGCAAAGATTACATTTCCACATTTTACTGTCGACGAAATATACAAAGGGATTTATGTACGTGCGACACAAACGACAGCGCACAATGTTGGGACACTGAATTACTGGTAAACTCTGCAAATGAAAATACATGTTGTTTATAAAGCGCTAAGTAGCGAATTTGAATTTCATAACTAGAGATAAAAAAATTAAAAAATATTAACAAATTAAAATAGCATGAAGGGGAAAGTAGAGTTCTAAATTAACTATTATTATTTTTATACTCTGAACAGGGTATAATAAGTTTGATACGACGTGTGTAACACCCAGAAGAAACGTCAGAAATTGGCCACGACAGTAGGACGTTCCCCCGACAGTAATGCCATCCGGCCAAGGACTGTCAACTCGGCAGAATTCTGCCGCTACAACAACAACAACTAACGTCGGAAGCCCTATAAAATATTTACATATAGTACTATATAAATTATCACCGTGATGAGCTGAGTAGTTTTCACTTGTGTGTATATACTGAACAATGAAAATGAAGTTCTTGTATGGATAACTTTTTGTTAGACAATATATCTTCACGAGATTTGGCATGGAACATTGTCTATGACAATCTCCGAAGAAATGGGTCGGATCGAACTACTATAGCTTATAGTTGCCATACAAACTGATAGATCGAAATCTAGTCCTAGTATGGAAAAGTTTTTTATTTGACAAGATATCTTCACAAAATTTGGCACATATTATTGTCCAAGGCAAGGCTACAATCCAAACAGATATTGTTAGAATCGGGCAACTTTTGCTTATAGTTCCCATACGAACTGATCGATCAAAATCTAGTGCTTGTATGGAAAACTTTTTTATTTGACAAGATATCTTCACGAAATTCAGCATAGATTATAGTGCAAGTTAATCCTACAATCTCCGAACATATTGTACAGATCAGGCCATTCTAGCATATAACTGGCCTATCAAAATGTAGATAAAAATCTTTTCATACACTATTATGCTTTAAGAAATCTACTTTTAAAGGGTGCAATAGCGTCGGTGCAACCTAATTTAACATTTTTCAATATAATTTCATAATATTGGTGCTAGCTCTATTCTATACCAGACTATTTCGATACAACTATGATAAATTTACTGTTACTCCATTATTATAGGGTTTATTAACTGATTTAATTTATTTTTAGAGATCGGTAATTCTATTTTAAGGCAATTTTAGTAGTTTTACAAAATACCGTTACTTAAACTCGAACAAGGCAAGCATTAAATTATTTTCCATTTACTTACATTAATATCACGGAATGGATGTATCAAAATGCCCAATGGCAAACGAGACTTCTGTAGCAAGGCATTGCTTTCTGGTATTTTGGCAATAGTACTACGCATTATGCTGTGTGAAAAATAAAATAAATTAACAATTTTCTTTATTACCACTTTACCATGTAACGAACTTACTTTGGATTGCAATTAATCGATTCGTGGAATTGATTGTTGAGTACAATGCGGGGAGGTGTTACAGTGGCAGGCGACAAAATATGACGATTTTGCGTTAAATCAATTGTATCTTGACCCCATAGCCGACTGAAACCCGCCTGTGTGACACTCATTTGCTGATTATATGCGCCACCGCTTGGTATAGGAAAGTTTTGTTGTTGCTGCTGCTGATGGGGCTGTTGTTGGGGCTGAGGGAATTGCTGCTGATGCACTGGCTGCGGTTGCTGCATATAAGGCTGTGATTGATATTGTAATGGTGCAGTGCTAGGCTGTCCATTGAATAGACCCGGCTGTGGCTGATACACTGGCGCATAGGGCTGTTGTGGCTGCTGTTGCGGTGTAGTCGCTAGCGTTGGTGGCGGTCCAGAGGGATACATCGGTTTTCGTAAAGTCGACGTTTGTTGTTGGGTATTGTTATTCAACTGATTTTGTTGCAGCGCTGTTGCGGCAGCACTTGTGGGCGGTAGTGGTGACTGCATGCCACCAATTGCAGTGCTTGGCGCGTAATTGGCATTCGTAAGAGTCGCTGCCTGTGGCGGCTGTGGATGTGCACTTGGTGGCGCATTTGCCAAAATAGGCTGCGAACGCGATGTTCCGAACATAGCCGCACTGCTGGCTGGTAGTTGCGACGTTGGTGGCTGTGGCTGTGCACCCGCTGTAGAGTTCAAAGTTTGCGTTGGTGTTGTTTGGCTGAACGATGTATTCGTGTATGGTGTTGGCGGCTGCAAGGGTTTGCCGCCAGCATAAGGGGCAGTCGAGTGCGGTGGCGGAACGTTAGGTTGCGAAGTTGGTGGCTGCGCTGACAAAGGTGTGGGTGCATTCATGGCATTCGTACGGAAATTGGCCTATATAAATATTTAGAATAATATTTATAAAATATGAATAAAGTAAGTAAATAATTTCTGCGCACCTGGTAATTGCTTGGGAACGGCGTTTGCTGCTGCTGCGTCTGATTTGGCGGTAACGACGGTTGCCGTTGTTGCTGCATATTCGTTGGAGGTGGCATGTTCGCCGGCGCTGCGCCATTGGTGCGATTAATACTTAAGTTTTGCATACTGCCCGACAAAGCTGTAGCGCTTGCTGACGAGTATTGTGGATTACTTGCAGTCACATTGCCACTAGGCGCATGACTGAGTGGCGGTTTGGCGTTATAGCCGCCAAACTGTGCTTGCTGCGCCAGTGAAGGTGATGCTGTGCGCGACGAGTTCGTACTCAAATCACCGCTACCGCCTCCACCATTGGTCAAGGGCATAGCTCCCTGTGGGCCATTCATGCCAGGCGGTCGCATATGTGGCGGCAAATTACTAGCTGCTGCTTGCGCTGTTGCTGATGGTGGTCTCGTTGGTCCATTAAGTGCTGCTGATGACGCTGAATTTGACGTTGGTGGCAAAAATTTACTCATATTACTTTGCAATGTTGGAACCGGCTGCGACAATAATTGCTGTTGTTGTGGTTGTTTCTGTTGAAGTATTTGTTGTTGTTGCTGCTGAATTTGCTGTTGATGATTTGCAGATAATGGCGTAGGTGGTGCGCCGGCAACTCCTTGGGCTGTTTGCTGCTGCTGTTGTGTGGCTGGTAAGCCATTCACCAAATTTGTTTGCCCCATGGGCGGAGGACCGTAATTAGTATTCGCATAGCCAGACATTTTCATGTAGCTTTGCTTAATTCATAGAAATGAAAACACCTGTTGATGAGAGACCAAAAGTTGTAATTAGGAAATATAATATAAAAATTTTTACTATAACGCTGAGCTCGACAGTCAAGCAGCATCAACCATTAGCACGCGCCAATTTTCACGGCCGGTTTCTTAGATATCACAACTCAGCGTTTGTCAGCACAAATTTTTAAGTAATTTTCAAACACTTAAAGTGTTATCAAAGACAATTGAATACAATATATACGAACGCAACTCTTATCTTAGTGTACGAAAAACAGTAAATGCCAACTTTAATTGCACGAGAAGCAGACGTAAAGGTTATCTATGTTTTAATTGGCCTTGCGGAAGTTTAAGTAAAAGGTCCAGTAAAGTGATATATGAATTATTTCTAAAAAACTGATAAAGGTTTGTTTTTGTTATAACAATTTACATAGTGACAAAAATACTTAAAAAGCAATGTTTTAGCATTATGATTATGATAAAAAAATTTAATTTAGCAAAAAAAGGGATAAATGTATTGAATGCAAATAGTAAGTAAAAGACTAATTTCCCGTTGACATGGCAGTGGGATCAACGTTACCAGAAGAAACCAGATTTTTATCCGACCAAGTACTGAAAACTCGACAGCATTCTTCAAAATCATTTATTATATTTAATAAAAATTTGTCCGAAAAATAGTTCAGATTGGATAAATATAACTGCCATAAAAACTGGCCAATCAATATTCAGATAAACATTTGTCGCGAAAATTTTTTATATTTTTCGAGCAGCACAATTTCATATTTTTAACATATACTTAAAATGAATAGAATGAACGTATAATTTTGGATTTTAGGACAAGGTTAATACTGTTTAAAACTTAATATTCAACCCAATTTTATGATATTTGTTCTAAAAGATACAAATAAGTACACTTTTAATTGTAATTCGCTTCCAACTTTTTCATATTTTATGTCTATTACATAAAATGCAATACCAAGATAACATATCATATTTTAATTTCCCATTATCTTAAACAAATCATTATACATTGTAATTCATATTTTAGTCACGAAGAATAAGTGGAAATGAAACATGAAAAAATAATATAAAATATAAGCTATCTGTTAGGTAGAAAAACAATTATTAAATAAATTATAAAAAGCATGTCGTCAAAAACGATTACGTATTAAAAAGTGAGTCTTAACCTTGACCTTAACCCAGCAATAGCTGGTATAAAAATATACTTTCCGCAGTGCTTATATGTTATGCATACATAATTTTCGAATCATCATTGTTTCCATTATCTAAGCCAAAAATTTTACTATAAGATTTGTTGTTTTCGCCGTAAATACAAATCGACAAATTTGTCTGTATATGTTGGTGGATGTAGGTATGTTTCGTTTTTAATATATGTATCAACGTACATGAATATGAAGGAATTAAATATTAAGAAAATCGTTGAAAAGCAAATAGCCACACACATAAACGTATGTACATTCATAAATATTCATATTGCATGAATTAGTAAGCAAAATTCAACAAAAGCGTTTAATTGTTCCTTTATACAAAGTATTGCATTCCGATGCACAAAACATCCCTTCCTGCATTTTTAATTACACGCAATATGAATCAATTAAACGATTGAGAAGTTGTTAGAAACTTTATGGGAAAATTATTCGTAAAATTAATTAATTTCTAAGTGAAAATATTCTTTATTTTAGGAACGCTGCTGATTTCGAAAAATTATGGATTTGCTTTGAGCCAGTAGCTTGAAAAAATTTTCGAAATGCATTACAATGAAAACGTTTTAGTCATTAAAAAAATCGTCCGGGCATGTAAATATGTTATAGATGGTTCTATGTACACTTTAACTCTATAATTTGGGCTATCAGTAGGGTCCGCCGCCCCAATTTAATGTTGACATGTCACGCACAAATGCCTCCACTATTGCGACCACCGACGCAATTGTTTACTTTTATACAGTTGTAAGAATATATATGTACATACGTCTGCCAATACACAGTATTACACATAGTAGTTACATATAATTAAATATGTCCGTAAATCTGTAAATAAAAGCTTTTAATTCGCATGACAACTGGTAATACACACATTTGCAAGTTTAACCGAGTTTTGAACGTTGGACCTTCAATTAGAAATGTGCCAGACGATTTCTCTTTGTTGTTGTTGTTGTTTTTGCTACGATACCTTCAATTTCATTAAATGTAGACAAGTTAAACTTTATTTCCGGAATCCAAAACCGTTAAATTGTAAAACACATATTTCGTCACGTAAAGTTAAGTTTTTTTTTCGAAAGATAATATCCGGTAAGTTGTACGTGTAAGGAACAAATTTAAATTTTTTATGTTTATTTTGCATCGGAGAAATATTTATGGCACGTCGAATGTACATACAATAAAAATTTCACTAAAAAATGTTGATCAAGATAAACCAAAATGATATTGAATTTGATAAGAACGTGTCTACCTATACCTACGCAATCAGTTAAGACATTATGAGAAGCAGAAATTATGCGTGTGCCAATTTATCGTAAAGGTAGGTATACACAACCGGTTGAGAGTATTTTACTGAAGTGACGACAGCATAGTTGTGACGTATTTCGGGAAATCTCTTATCTATACTTCCAGAGAAGCTGTTGCAACGATTGGTTAAATGACGTATTGCACGTTTTGACAGCTGCTTTCCGCGTGTACTTTACTATCCTATCTAGCGCACGTTTGCTGTTAACTTGCACATCTCCATTGTTGATTTACTAACCCCACAGTGGCGACGAATGGCGAATATGTAGAAGCAAAAATGCAAAATCACTAACGCGAAAAGCACGAAACCTAGTCAAAAGAAAGCTATGAATTTAGGCAAGTTTTCGCCTTTCTTCGCGTGTACGTATTAAATGGCCCACTACTGACGACTACAGCAACCAGCTGAGTGGAAGAGACGTTCACACAAAATCGAAGGGACGAGAGCAACGCCAGTGTTAGATTTTCATTCCAATAAGAATAATTTGTATATGTGAAAGCGTTTATATACCGAAATTTCGATATGATTTTTAAAAAGGACGATGTGATACGTCAATTTAATCTTTGTTACTTGGGTCAATGTTCGCTATGTCCAATCATCATGGGTACATTTGGGCGTTGTATTAAATTGCGATATGTAATTATTGACTACATCTGTATTATTACGTGCACTTCAATACACTCTTCAATTGAATTTTCACAGCACATCTGAAATTATCTCCGAAACTAAGAAAGCGTGCACATTTAACTAATGTTAAAAGTATATCTAATTATTGACCATATAATAAGTCGATGATACTTTTGCATATTTTTCGAGGCACTTACACTTTTCTTTGCTGCTTTTGTTCAGCGAAATTTTTATCACCAACTTTGGGGGCAATAGCAATGAAACTAAAAATTTCAGCAAACACGCACACACGTTGATTATAACTATTTCAAGGGAATTGTTAACGCAAATCTTGCTTTTAATCACACGGTTTAAAAGATATATCTAGTTTTATAGAGTTAATTAAACCCCAATTTAATTTATTGGCACCACAAAATTAGCCCGACAAATTTTCATTGAACTGCAAAGACGAGCAAAAGCGAAAAATAATGCAATACGAACAGCAGAAACAATTGGGCTACACATTTTTTAGCAAAATTTGACGTGGCCTTTGGTGATGCCACATTGCTTTACAAATTACATATGCAATATAAACAAATTATTTGTACAAGGGTTATATGAAATAAGAATTTTTATTTAATTAGTTATTAAAAATTTACATTATTTGTTTTATATGTTTTTAATTGTGATAAAATGACAAAAAATACCGATCACCTTAAATTGATTTTGAGCGACATCTACCAGTCGGTAGCAGTTATACTGGGGTTTTCAATAGGGATGCAGCAAAATTAGACAGATAGGGAAAGTTTTTTTTCGATTGCCCAGAAGCTACACACTGCACAAAGACCGTTTAAAACCATCAAGGACTGAATTTTCAGCTTAATCTTATACTATTGACAACTGAACCGCTACAAGAAGTTATTCACATAGAAGCGGTCAACTTTAGCCAATGGGACAGAATTTGTCTTCCATTAAGAGGCACACATACATTCAACATAGCGATCGTTATTAATAATTGTTTACTTAATACAGTGAGTAGTTCATTGTAAAAGCTTTGTAAGCATGAATTAACGGACCCAACGGACCAGTTACTTGGTTAAAATTTTCAATACGTTGTTGCGACTGACATTTGTATGCCTTACAATTATCCCCCTTCGCGGTTTAAACTTTTTGTTTTGTTGCCCAAAGCTGAGAGTATTTCTTAACTCACATTACAAGTAGACGAATTTCAAAATATAATAATATTGAAAAAAGCCACCATTTATATTTTCATCAAAGCCATAGTAAATAAAATACACATATTCTACTATCATCGATTTATTGATTTTGAATTTCTTGGTGATTTATTTTGTGGTGTTAGAGCAGTTTTAACAAGGTTTCATTGCTTAGACTATGTTTATTTTCGAAAGAATGTATGATGTATAATTTCTTCACTTAAAATTATTATTATTTTCAAATTTTATTTGAATCTCTTATTTTTTTATGCTCAAATGTAATTATCAATATATGTATTAAATAATGACATTGTATAAATGCCGCTAACCGATTTTATTACAATACTTTGTGTGGCTGATTTGACTCAATTCAAATATAAACTTGCGTGCATGTTTATCAGTATGTATGTGCGTACATACAAATGCACATATGTATATATTTAGTTCAAGTAAATTAGTTTTTGCGCAAAACATTAAATAATCAATATTGTGCATGTTTAAAATTTGATCTTAGAAAACGTTTTTGTTTTAACACCCGTTTTATGTTTCGTATTGTGCTGATTGTTCTTAATATTGGAGTTGAATACCGTTCATACAGTTGCTGCTTGATTAAATGCTATTTACTTTACTTTCACTATATTGTTTTTGTTTAAAATGCTGTGGGTGCAGTGTGTGTTTTTTAATAATTGTTACATTGCTTTATAATTGAATAAAAAAGCTTTCATTTTAAGAAGATGTTTGCTTCACTATGTAAATAACCAGGATTTATGTATGTAGGTATGTAATTATATATGTATATACGTAAACATACCTTATATACATACTGTGCTTTTATAAACTTTTTAAAATAGAAATAATTTATTTGTTTTATTTAAAAATAAATAATTAATACTTTGCGAAACCATAAATATATTGTTATGTATGCACATGTGTGCTACACCAAACATCTCCAATGCACTTGCATTTTGTTTACTTTGGAGATTAAATCTATAAATATAAATTCCAAAATACTTTTTATAATAATTACATACATGCAGTAGGAAGCGTTGATGAGGAAGAGAAATGCAAGTATTCCGTGTATATAATTTATATCATAGATTATTAAATAGTAGTCTTCAAAAATAGAGCCTTTGGCATAGTGAAAGATGTAATTTGCACATAAAAAAATATATATTTATGATTCATGATTTTTTAATAAAAAAAAGTGGTATTAAAAAATTCGACTTTGTATATGCCAGAAACCATTTTAGTTAAAACAAAAATATTTCTTTATTTGGTAAATTGAGTTTACATGCTTTTAATGCATTTAATTGTGTACGAAATGGCTTTTGATTGAAAAAGTAAATGAAAGGCAGCAAATGCAAATTAAGTTTACCAAAACTGTTGGACTTAAAAGAAATTATTAATTTTTATTTTACTGAGGTTTGAATTTTATGAGACTTTTTTCTTCTACTACTAAATTACCATACAACGGTTTAATATTGTATATGTTATTACTAAATTACTAAAAACTACAAGTCTGACTGCAAATCGTTGTTCTAGCGCTAGTGCATGTGCGACACTACGACTCTCTCAACTTTATTATATACTTATTACTTATAAACTAATGTGCGACATTAAGTTTTTTAATAATACAATATATGTATATATTGATGAGTGTATATTAAAAAAATTCACAATATACTGTTGATTATTTAAAATAATTTGTATTGGTGCAGATGACGGTATATTTCATATTTTTGTGCCACCTATTTGTATTATGTAAAATGTATGTATTAAGCGAGCACATGCGTACAGGTGGAAACCAAAAGTTTGGTGTGGACGAGTGTCAAGAAATTGGCGTTGGCAAAGAATGTTAACTATTTCAGAAAAATTGAAAAGTAAGCCTCGAAATTTGTTACGCAAATAAGTATATTAAGGGGTATAACTAGTTTGAAATAAAAAAAAAAATAAAGTAACTATAAAAAATAATAAAAAAAATAATAATAAATAAATAGAAAAATAAATAAATATAAAAATAAAAAAAAATAAAAAAAAGACGTGTGCTCTTCCGATCTAAAATAAATAAAAAATAAAAAACTTTATATTCATAGTTCCATAAGTTGTACCTTTAAAAATAAAATACTAAAATTTTAAATCGATATCCGAAATATATTTTGAGTTACGGCTTTCTAAATTATAGCCGCTAAATTCAACCAGTGTCATCAGTTTACCTTTAAACGCGTTTTTCTCAAAAAAGCACATTATTCGAATTTGGTTGAGTGATTACCCGGAGACAAATAATCCAATCAATACAAAATTTTTTCTGCACATTTTTTGTATATCGTACTCCATACAATACCTTCCATTTTTGGCAGGCCAAAAAAATTATAAAAAAAAAAATTAAAAAAAAAATTATAAAAAAATTATTAAAAAAAATTAAAAAAGAAATTTAAAAAAATGTAGAAAAAATTATAAAAAACATTTAAAAAAATTATAAAAACATCATTAAAGAAAAAAATATAAAAAAAGTGTATTCAAAACAAAAAAGTAATGCAAAATAGTGCCTTATAAATTTCTCCTATACGCATTTTTACCGCCGACACATTTATAACTTCGCATTTATACATTTCTGTGAGTATATATGTATATATAAGTGTCTAAATGTACGTATGTATGTAAGTAAATGGTCACAACACTAAAAAATACGCGTAAAATGCTAAAATGCTTAATCGTTCGCTACGAAATCTTTGCAAATCTACTTCACACGTGCTTACTGCATAGTGCCGAAACATATATTCTTGAATATCAGCACTTCTATGCATATATAATTGTGTGTTTAGAGAAATAATAAACTAGTCATTATATATGTATGTATGTATTATTTTCGCGTTTTTTCTTTAACAATTTCAACAATTTGCATTTGCCAACATTTTTCCCTAAGTTAAAATTTTATCTCTTTCCTCGACACTCGTGTGTTTAAACCTTCATCAAATCAAATTGAATTTGCCAATTCCCTAACTGACATGAGTACCCAACCCGGCGGCAATGGACGCACAGCTCGCATCCTTTTAGAGTGTGCAGTACTCGGTTAGTATCGGTATCGACTTCAACAACTCATTGATATTGTTCTCCTCCAGATGCGTCACCAATTTACCGGAAGTGCGCAGTAGATTATTAAAGTTTTGCAAATTTTCCACAATCTCCTTTGTCATTGTGTCCGATGATTTACGTATTAATTCCGCCAATTTCTTACCAACTTCATATTTAATATAAATCTCGGCCAGATTCACATCATCACTCTTGGCGGCAGCGCTATTCGTCAAATACACGACAGACAATATACATAAGGCAATTAGCGCTTCGTTTTGCATGACTAAATGTTGCGATGTCAACATGTTGATCATAGCCTCGACGGTGCCTTCAATGGCGATGAACGCTTGCAAGCTGCTGCGATCGTAATCCTCCGGCGGCAGCTTGTCGGCGAAATGTTCAACCGGTGCATCGCCTTTGCGTGGCAAGGCGTAGGCGATGCGACCCAAATAGGCGTGCTTGATTAGCCAAGCCATTAGCCTCAGCGATTCGCCTGTGACGCCAGCATAGTCGGAAGATTTGCTCCAGTGTACAAGTTGTTCGATAAGTGTCTTATTGCGTAGCAGTTCCAGTGCCAATTTCTCTGCAACATTAATAAATAGTAAAAATCATCGAGTAATAGATATGTATGTACATATATAAGTATAAGTATATATTATATGACAAACCTTGACCATCCACTGTCATGCGCAAAGTACCCAACAGCTTGAAGACGACCGGCGGCTGATGTATCTCCAGCATTGGCAGTATGGTTTCTACAAGTCCAGCTTGTATGACAGCATTTTTGTTTGGCTTCGGTATGACAAGATTACGCAATGCGCTCAGCAGTGCATGCTGCAGACGCACATCGTCTTTTACGCCATTATTTTTGGCCAAGACATCGAGTAATTTGTTCATAATCTTATTTTCCACCATATAAATGCAATGACTGTCTGTGCGCGCGAAATTGCCCAGCGCAAGCACACCGGTGGTGAGCAGATCGATATCCTCCGAGTCGAGCCAGTCCTCCATGCTCTTTAGCAGTGGCGTCGAGTAAAGATAATGCATAGATTCGTCTAGAAGTGTATGAAGCAATAATAAATATACAATTTAATAATTATGCATTTAATATAATACGCTGCGTGATACAAAAAGTAAGGTTAGGTATAAGGGTGATTTCATTATTGAAGAAAATATAGCAGCCGTAGCTCAGAGTATATACGAACACCATGGAGAGCCGTTCCCAGCAACTCGGTCTGAGGTATGGAATGACTTGGTACATTTTACCTCGAGTTCTCCGAGCTCCGCTCTATGAGCTCTTGAAAAGTTCCAAGAATATCCGACGTTTTCGGGCCAACTTTTTTTCTGTGATGAGGACCATTTCTGGCTCAATGGGTATGTAAATAAAAAATATTGTCGCATTTGGGATGAAAAGCAAACTAAAGAGGTTCAAGAGCTGACATTTCATCCAGAAAAACAACGGTATCCTTTGTGGACCGGTGGAATTATAGGTCCATACTTATTCAAAAATGATGCTGGTGAGAAGGTAACCGTCAATGGCGATCGTTATCGCGCCAAGATTTGATGCCTCAAATTAATTTCACGTTTTGGGTCGGTCGATTGGCCACCAAGATCGTGTGATATCGCACCGTTAGACTTTTTCGTGTCGGGATATGTAAAGTCTTAACAGGTTCCCTGTCCCCATACAAAAATTAATTTTTAACGGTACACGTGCAACACTTTTGAACTATCCCACACATCTTGACAGCGATATAACGGTAACAAAAATCATCATGTATCAGCTATGATACACGAACGTGTCACTACGAAGTTGAATTGCATACGCTCAATGTATCATTAGTGATACATATCTTATATTTTTTAATTTATTTGTATATATATATCAAATATCATATATATGTATCATATGTATCATATATGATACATGGACGCTGTACACATGGTACAAGAAAATAATTTTGTATCACATGTGATACATTGGACAGGGAACCTTTAAGCCTATGAGGACAATCTCACGTCGAGGCCTTGGAGCAAAGTTTCCAGTCGAAATGCTCGAACGAGTCATCGAAAATTGGACTCAACGGATGGATCATCTGAGACCTAGCCACGGCCAATACTTGAAAGAGATAATCTTCAAAAACTAAATACAAAATAATGTTCCTTCGAATGAAAATAAAAATTCGTCATCAAATTTGAAGTTTGTGTTTTTTCTTAAAAAAAAAAAATAGGGAACCTCGAAATGGATCACCCTTTTTAACAATATGATCTAGATTTCAAAGTCACTTACCTCCCGTGAGTATTAATACAATCAATTCGCATGCCAGCTTCATGAGCGCACGCGCCTCACTGGTACTCGCCAAAGTCTTATATTTCTCAAGCAGATTATAGATCGTCTCGCAGAGGCCATCCTTTGCCAGCAGCAATTTCACATCATCATTTTCCGCCTGATAATGCAACAATTCAAGGCACATTTCCGCTAAATCGGGATTTGTGGAGGCAGCCAAAATATGCGACAACTGTATGTTGAGATTCGCATCGAAATTCAAATCGGGCGCATTTTCCGTTAGTATGCTCAACAGCGGTAGAGTATTCAATAGCAGATCCTCACGCTCCTCAACATTACCCATACCGATTGTAATGATCTGCTGTAGCTTTTGCATAATTTCCAACTCCAGGGCACGTTTAGCCAAACCCTCGCCACCCAGTAAATAATTCGAAAGCAAACCGCCGCGCACTTTAATAAACTGCAATGCGTTCTCCGTGTCGTCGACTTGCGTTATGTCGAGCAGACGCACGAGCACCTCATCGCCATGCAGCTCGAGTATGAGATCGCGCGCCTCATCGTTCAAGTAGCAGATATTGCCGAGCGCTCGGCATATTTGTATGGGCAACTCCAAATTCGCATCGGCCGGCAGCTCGCGCAGACATTGCAGAAACACTTCGATAATGTCACGTTTTGTGAATTTCTTGCGTTGCACTTCGGATTTTGTGATTTCGGCAATGCATTTGGCTGCCTCTTTGCGTATGTTCAATTCCTCTGACTGTGCCAAGGCCATAAAGAGATCGGCCAATTCATGTTTGTCGAAGAGTTTGGGATCTTTCGTAGCGGATATTTGGGTGAGTAGGCTGTTGGTGTTGCTATTGCTTTCGCTGGTCGTGTTCTCCGCACTCACCGAGGTCGATTTCAGTTTCTCTATTAAATCATCGATTTCACCTGAGTTTGGGGGTAAAAAGTGTGTAAAAAGCGAAAATTAGTTAATGCCAATAAATTAATGTATTAAATTGGATAGAACCTCTTATTTATGTTGAAAAATGTATATATATTTGTCTAAAGCTTATGGTAAGGTTGCACGCAATCCTCATTGCATGCCTCGGCGAAGCGGTTGACCTAGTTTTTTGGAGACATCAAAACCATAAAAATTGCTCGAAAATTACATGCCTTTAAGCTACATACACATACACATAGTATATTTATTTACGTTTATTTCATTTGCAATCACACTGCATAGTTCCAACACACGAATTTTCTACCTCCACTTGCTTGTTGTTTTTATTGTAACTGCATGAAGCATTATGCAAGTAGTTCTGCAGCACTGTCATGGTGTGAAAGTCTTCAGAAGGATATACCATCTGATCAGATTTGACCCGGACTGGTGCATTTAAACTGCACGCGCATGCACCATCCTTAAAAAAAAACTCCAACATTGGTCCAACCTTCGTTTATGTATGTGTGAAGCTTAGTTTTTATATATACATTTTTATATTTATTTATTTATATTGATTGGCACGAAAAATTTGTCTAGAGTTTCTATGGTAAAGATCATGGAAAAATCGAAAAACGAGTTTGCTTGAAATTTTAAGTTTTCAAAGAAAACACGACTACGATATCATTGAAGATCGTGAAGTCATCGAAAACTTGCCTCATGCGAATGATTTATCCACCTCTGCTACTGACGGTAACATTGAAAACATTAAAGAAACAGACATGGAAATCAACGTGTTGGTATCAGGGAGATGGATTATGGACCGAGTCTACACATTCTATCCATTAGTTAATGTTTTGGGTATGGGGCATCAAATGCATCATTACTGGCGACGAGACATGGGTTTATATTATCTAGCTAATATGGCTTCAAAGATGTGCCGAGACCGAAAGAACCCAAAATTCGCTTGACATGCTTGTATTGCCGCAGAAGCCGATTTTGAAGGTGGTAATAAGGATTTGTCTGCCGTTCCCACAAGAATCGGGTGTTCATAACCGGAACGTACACGGTTTTTAACCGTTGTTAATTTAAATACAGTTGAACTTGCATAACACGAACCTCGATAACTAGATGTTATCCAAAACTCGAACTCTCGAAATTTCCCTCCATAACTCGAAGTCTCTCTAATACTTAGCCTTGACAGAAAACAGCGTTAATCCGGTTTAACTGCGCACTTAATCAAATCCAAATTTGTAGACGGCAGCTATGAGAGTTTGAAACTCTCGTAAATAGTTGATTATCATTTTTATAATATTTTCAATGAAAATGGATAGAAGATAAACATTGCGGTTGTTAGCCGACCAATTTTTACAAAACCATTTTTTATTACAACATATCAACATGTCACTTTTAAAACTTCATAACATAAAACTTCTTGTTTTATTATTGAAAATTTAAAAAAACAGCTGTCAGTTGCTGTTTTTCATTCACAATAGATTAAAATTAGCCATTTTTAACAATGTTGCCAACGAAAATGCAGGCAACTCTCTAAAATGTTGACGATTAAATGGTAGTTATCTTCACTAACTCCTGAAATAATTCAGATTAATGTATTTAATCCGGATTAATTCCGCCGTGTGTCTATTTTTTGTGGATTATGGTGATTCGAATTAGGGAAGTTTAACTGGTTATAATTTATTTCTTGGCAAATATGTAACAAATGCCACACAAGCGTGTTTTCCAACAGTATTTTCATCGCTCAAAATAGTTTGCCATATTCAGTCTCCGTTTATTTCCTTCTACTTAATTATATACCATATGCAAATATGTGTTCAGCAATTTAATGTTAATTTTGCAATGGAAAGTTTGTGTTGTCTAATCCCCTAATTAAGTCCTTAAAATTATTTCTAAAGTTCAACGAGTCATTAAAACTGCGATAAGCAGTAAGTAAAGACAACACAATTCAACCCCAAATGGAAGCAGATCTCTGATGTCTGTGTGTGTGCGGCCTGTAGAGCACGCACATATGAATAAGAGTTAATCCGTGTCCGCCAGAAGGATGCATTCCTTGACTGCTTGGCCGAATTTGTTTACATTATTTTACATCATCAGCATGAAGCTGCTGTGATGTGCTCTTCCACAAGTATGTGCGACAAGTTTGTCCAAACAAAAAAGTACAAATAAACTAACACATATTCACATACACACTCGCATTCACACATATATATATTTATATGCATGTGTGAATATATGTGGGTATATTCCCTTGCTACACCCGAGTTATGTCGATATGTATGATAAGTGTCCGTGTATGGCCATGCCACACCAACGGCTTGAGCTGACTCACAAATTGTGCCACCAACACAAACAACAACAGCGACAGAGGCAGCTGTAGGAGCAGCAGTCTCATTTGTATTTCATTTGTGCGCATTGACGCCTCGCAGCTCATCTGCTGCTGGTTTGCATTTGCCCGCCCGCCCATTATCACATTCACATATGTACATATACACAGTTCCACTCATACACACCAATACACATGATGGAAAAACGGCAAATTGTTGGTTTGTGCCTGCTGAAATGTCCTCGTTCATCCGACTGCATACAAATTTCCTGCTTAAGTATGGCCAAACGACTTGAGTGTGCTGCGCCAGTGTTGACAAACGGAGCGGAGTAAATGTCGTTTGTCTACCAACACACAAATACACACTCACACATGCATGTGGGTAAATGTGGGGGTGTTTAGAAGTGCGAATGGTTTCCCAGTGAAAAATTTTAGTAAATTAAAAAAGTGTGATTTATTTTTGATTAAGGGATCGTCTCAGTGCGACCCTCCGAAAAGTCATTGATTTTCTCTTAAAGCAAAATTGTAAAATTTATGTATGTGTACTCGTTTATGCATTGTGTATGTAAAACAAGCAGGAAGCCTAAGTTCGATAAATAATCTCAATTCCACGACAGGAATTAAGCTCGTTTTCCCAAATATTCGCTGCTAAGACCCTGAGTCTCGTCTTAATGGGATAAATACTAGGGTAGGTCAAAAAGAGCGAATACTTTCTTTTTTCGTTTGGTAATCTGAATAGGTTCTTAGACACCTCTAAGAAAGTCTCTCCAAGTATGAGCTTTTAATTGTAATTCGAAAGTCTTCGGCATTATAGTTTCTTTCTTATTCTTCCTCTTCTTTAATTCAATAGACACCGCTACATGGTTAGAGCCGAGTAAATAACAGCGCGCCGTTTCTTCTTTTCGCAATTTGGCGCCAGTTCGAGATAGAAAGTGCAACCAGGCCCTTCTCCACCTGATTTCTCCAACGGAATGGAGGTTTTCCTCTTTCTCTGCTTCCCCCGACGTGTATTGCGTGGAGTTTTTTCATTCATATGGACAACATGACCTAGCCAGCATAGCCTCTGTCTCATAATTCGCTGAGCTACATATGTATTTCAATGTCGTTGTATAATTCGTTCAGCTTATCATACCATCAACTTCGATATTCGCCGTGGCCAATGCGCAAAGGTACATACATCTTCCGCAGAACCTTTCTCTCCAGAACTGGTACCGTCGGCTCATCAGATGTTGTCATCGTCCATGACTCTGCACCATATAGCAGGACGGGGATGATGAGTGACTTATAGAACTTGGCCTTTGTTCATCGAGAGAGCACTTCTCAATTGCCTACTCAGTTCGAAGTAGCACCTGTTGGCAAGAGTTATTCTGCGTAGAATTACGAAGCTGACATTGTTGTTGGTGTTAATACTAGTTCTGGTTTTTTTCTTATTATCAGATAGAAAAAATGAAAATCTCAATTCCAAGTACTTGAAAAAATATATCGTTTCAGGGTTAGGTAGCTCCGAAGCGGGATGCATCAAGAAAAACATTTCACCCGCGACTTTGAAGGTTTCTTAAACTCCCGTAAATTTTGTAAATTCATGTTTTCGAAAGTTGTTGATTACAAAACTGCTTCTTTTAAACTAAACTATACTATTATAATAGATGTTGGTTCTTTACCAAATTTCTTGAAAATGTATTGTCTAATAAAAGAAAACTTTTTCCACTAGACTAGACTAGACTAGATTTCAATCGATGAGTTTACATGACCACTGTACTCTTGAGCTCTAGCATTGGATATACTATAGATCTCCCGTGAGCTTGGCAATCGCTGGTAAACAACCAATATTTGTGCGGCTCCATAAGCTTCTGACCCGAAGTTGAACAGAAGAGGTCCTCTGAAGAACTTGCGCTTAGCAAGGTTCATTCCGCCGCCATGGTTTCTGATTAGACTATGTCCATTACGATCAGATGTAGTAAGGACTGCAAAACTATATATATACGAGCGAAGTGGAATCATTCAGACTTACTTCTATACTGTTCAGCTTTTGCCAGACTGAGATTGAAACATCTGGATAGACAGCTGCGGCGAACTTGGCGTAGTTGCTGGGTTGATATTAGCCGCCTTAACTGACTTGTGATAGACTAAAAGGTTTCGTCGATCAATAAGGGTCTTGTGATCCATATTTAGGAGTTTTGGGAATCACAAACGATCATCGTTCTCAGCCGTCCAGTTTACACATACAAAGCAACACACACTTCGGAGTGATTCGGATTCGTGCACTGTTGGGTTTGTAAATTTAACTTTGTTTACTTAATGCACGCTGTGCGGCTACGTGAAACGCCTGGAGATTTCCAGCAAGCAAAGCAGAATAAATATAAAAAAATATGTAAAAAAAATAAAGTAAGCAAAGATAGAGGAGGAGCTGAAAGCAGAAAGTCAATTGCTGCACTTTATTTACACGACGCATCCGTAATATTTTCGAGTCAGTCGCTGGCGAAGTGGAGCGGCAGTCCTGCTTTTATTTATACCTCTACATGTATGTATGTATGTGTGTGTATGTAATTGCATATGTACATATTAAGATAAATATCTAAGTTAGTGCACTGTTACATTTCGAGTCCAATTCTTCATATTCTTTCATGCTTTGCTGTTTTTCTAGTTCATAGCAGCGCTCACACTAGTTTCATTCCCTGCTTTTGTTTACTTCATCTCCTGTATTTTTTTAGTTTAATCTAGAATACATTGCTGCCACTGCACGTCCCATTTTTATTTCCTTTCCAAGTCATTTGCCTCATTTTCATATATAATCTCTTTCCTCTTGCTTTTATTGGTATCTCTCATGTCGAACTGCCATATTGCTTGAACTTTTATTTAAACACATTTAATATGGAGTCCTGTTACAAATACACGCACACAAAAGCTTGCACAGACACACACACACATATATAAACACACACGTGGCGCTAATGTGGTCTATCCTGGTTGTCAACCCTATTAGGCCAACTGAAAGGGTGATCCACTCACTTTGTGTCAACGAATTGCTGCGCTGTGGGATTAGAAGTGTCGGACTTAATGGTTATTTTCCTTTTCCATTTCCATTCCCAATGTTGTTTTTCTCTTTATGTTCTGCAATTGTCCTTGGTTTCTGGCTATCAAACCATCATTAGGACCCTCTAATAGACGCCAATGGTCGTGGTGTTGGCACAAAGGTAAATATAAATATACAATTGTATGCAATATTGTATGTTTGTGTGTGTATGTGTGTGCGTGTGTAAATGAACTGAGTCATTTGTAGAGAACTGTGACCAGTTGCGTTGCAAGGCGTGATGGCGTTAAATTTATTAAAAAGCTAGAAGCAGACAAAAAACGATTTACCCTTTTATTACACAATTGCTTGGTCCCTTTGTCCATTGTGCCCAAAAAGAAAATGTAATAAAGGCAAACATGCGCCTCTTTACCCCCCTGTTGCTTTTGTTCCAATACTCGATGGATGTCCATTGGCAAAATCGTTCCGCATTTCACTTTTGCATTTTTTTGTAAGTCAATTTTCCACTCTTTATTTTTGTTTTTAGGTCGCCTACTCGTTTGCAGTTGCAACGTTTTGTTATTCTTTCGTCTCGTTACCTCCTGCCTGTGAAAACAATGCGGGCAAATGTCAATTTAGCGTCCAGTCGCCGCTGTTGTTTAGTAACCTCCGAGGCTATTTTCGTAAGTCTACAAGCGTTTTGGTACACACTTTGATATTGGAATTTGAAAATATGTAGTATCAATTTCAGTGAACTGGAGTTCTTGCTTAAATTGCAAATGCTGTGGTGACTTTAAATCTCAATTAATTTGTTGCGAGGATATTAGATATTCCGTAAACCACTGACTTGCCAATCAGTTCAGAACGAGCCTGAAGAAAAAAGATGTGACATCTGATCGATGGAATGCTGTCGTTTCTGCGACTTGGTCTTCTCCTTGATTGTTGTGCAATCGCAAAAACGTGTCAGTCATCGGAACGAATTATCCGAAAGGGAGACCAAATTTCGTGCACGTACAGTTTTATCAAAAACAAAAGTCCACGAGTGGCATAAAGCCTTCACAGACGGCCGAGAGATTGTTGAAGACAGACCTTGTTCTGGACGACTGATTGATGAAAATATTAAAGAAGGCAAGAATTTGGTGCTGGAAAATCGTCAGGCAAGGAAGCTGGACATCTCTCGCGAGGCCTTTCGAATGATTTTGGTGGATATTTTGGGTATGAAGCTGAATTTAAAAAAAGGGTAGGATTGTGACCGAATTTGAAACCAAAAACGCAACGATTACTATCGATCAACCACTGTTTTCACCAGATTTGGCACCGTGGAACCTGTTTTCAGTCGATCGAAGAAATAAAACAAAATTGCCTGAAGGAGCCGAAGGCCATCCTAAAAGGTGCTTATGAAAAGTATTTCGAGGACTGGTAAATCGTTGGCATCTGGTGGGGATTACTTTGAAGGCGACAAAATATATAATAAATGATGAATAATTAAATATTTTTCGTTTTTTTATGATAATGTATGTTTCCGGGTATTTTTTTGTTATAATGTCTTTTAATACAATCCTTTTTATTGTCTTCTGAATAGGATCCTTTTGAGTTAATACCAGCAAGCAAATTGGATTAAGTTCCCATGCACTTGTTTTAAGCCTCGTTTGGATGGCCTTCATCGAATGACTTTTAATGGCTTATGACCTCATGCCTCGTTCCCTGAAGGCGATTTTTCAGTTTCGAGAACAAAAAAGTCAATACGATGGCTGAGCGTTTACTCCCGTTACGTGTTTGTCAAAAAAGTCAAATCAAATTTTTCTAGAATCTGACGGCTCATTATCGTGGTGAAAGATCAATTCATTACTGACCGTTTGGCCCTGTAGAACGAGTTCATGGGGTACCACAACACGGTAATCAATTTTTTTTTATCTTTACAGTGGTCTATCAACTCATTTTTGAAGAGCTATTCGCCAGATTTTTATACCCTGAATAGGGTATACTCGTATTAAGTTTGTCACGAAGTTTGTAACACCCAGAAGGAACTGTCGGAGATCCTGTAAAGTATACATATGTATATATAAATAATCAGTATCTTGGACAGAGTCGATTTAGCCATGTCCGTCTGTCTGTATGTCCGTCTGTATATATACGAACTATTCCCTCAGTTTTTAAGATATCGCTTTGAAATTTTGCAAACGTCATTTTCTCTTCAAGAAGCTGCTCATTTGTCGGAACGGCCGATATCGGACCACTATAACATATAGCTGCCATACAAACTGAACGATCGGAATCAAATGCTTGTATGGAAAACTTTCACATTTGACAAGATATATTCACGAAATTCGGTATAGATTATTTTCTAAGGCAACATTATAATACAATATAGTCTCAGATTGTTCAGATCGGATTACCATAGCATATATGTAGCTTTCATACAAACTGAACACATAGTTACTAAAAGAAATGCACCTGTGAAGGGTTTATTAGCTTCGGTGCAGCCAAAGTTAACGTTTTTTTATTGTTTTCACAAAGCCACCAGTGACGGAGATATTCTCGTCACCAGTGACGATTTGTTCGCTGAATGTAGGCTATTCAGCTACGCTGTGAAGAATTTCTTTTGCGATCTCTACTCCACATCGCTTTTCTGCTTTAGGTGTGAGTCTAACATTGACAAACTTCATGCCCAAAACATTAACCAAAATGTGTTGAGTCGTTTCATAAGATATGTTGACAACCTCTGCTATTTACCTCACGTTATCACGATTTTAAAGCTTTGTTTCTTTAACTATTTTGATGTTATCATAATTAACATAACATTGTGGATGGATGATCTTAAATTGAAAGTGTACAAAATATAGCTTGTGCAAAAACTGAAGCCGCTCGACCTTACCAAGCGACACCGCTTCACTCTATGGACTCTTGAAAAATTCCAAGAAGATCCGACAATTTCGAGCCAAATTCTGCGTTGATTCCCATTTCTGGCTCAATGGGTATGTAAACAAGCAAAATTACCGCATTTGGGACGAAGAGCAACCTGAAGAGATTCAAGAGCTGCCATTTCATCTAGAAAAACAACGAGTTTGTGTGGTGGAATTATCGGTCTTTATTTCTTCAAAAATGATGTCGGCGACATTTAGTTTCAACGAGACGATACCACTTCCCACACATCGTATCAATCAATGGATTTATTGAGAGAACACTTCGGTGAATTTCATGTTTTGAGCCGGTCGATTGGCCATCAAGATCATGTGATATCACTCCGTCAGACTTTTTCCTGTGGGGATGTGTATAGTCTAAAGTTTATGTGGACAATCCCGCTTCGTTTCAGTTCTTAGAGCAAAACATCAGCGTGTCATTCCCCAGTTACAATTGGAAATGTTAGAACGAGTAATCGAAAACTAGACTCAACGGATAGACCATCTGAGACGTAGCCGCGGCCAACATTTGAAAGAGATAATCTTCAAAAAAATAAATGCTAAAGAATGTTCTTTCGAATGTTAATTAAAATTCGCCATTAAATTTTAAGTTTCGGTGTTCTTTTTAAGTAAGGAACCACGAAATGGATCATGTTTTATATACTTTTTTCTTTGTTATATTAGGCAATACACTTTTAATTGAGTCCATTAAGTGATTATGTATTGGATTAGGAAAAATTATCAGTTTTAAGAAATCATTTAAAGCTAAATCTTTTGTGATATTTTTCGTATATTCAAAGACTGTCGCAAAGTAAGTGTAAAGGAGAAAGAGGAAAGTAGAACCGACCAAACATTGAGAGCATTTAAATATATAATAGTTGGTCCACATTCACCGCTTAAGCAAATACTTAAAAAAGTAATACACCGTTTTTGCAACCTGGTCGGCATATATATTTTGACATGGCGATGCCTCAGTTTCGGTTTGAAATTTTATTTATTTTAAAGAGAAAAGTATTTATGGATTGTACATAGTTCATTTAGTTACAATATATTAAATTTTCAATATAACAATTTTTCATGTTTAACATTGATTTAGATTTTTTATTTAATTAAAACTAAAAACAAAGTACTTTCATGGGTGGCATAAGTATTTTGACAAAAATTTTTTTTTATCTTAATTTACTATTTTGTTTTATAAATCTATTTTAAACTGGAAATTAATAAAAAATATAACCTCCTTTGGTGTCTATGACCTTTTGGATGCGATTCGGGACGGAATCGACCAAGTTTTGGAGGTATTTCAAAGGAATCTCTTTCCAATTCATTGTGACCTCAGTGATGGTTTCAGGTTTTGTCCTGGTCAGATCAGTGCTTCTATTTCGCTTTATTAGCGACCACACATTTTCAATAATGTTTAAGTCAGGACTTTGTGGTGGCCAATCGAGGGTTTCCACCCCAACATCTCTTAAAAACCTAGTAATTAATCTCGCCTTATGGCATGGAGCATTGTCCTGTTGGAGAATAAATTCTTTTCCTATTAATCTGTCGCCGGAAGGAAGTGCATAATTGTTTAAGGTTTCTAAATATCGGTTCTGGTTCATGGATCCGTCTATGGGAACCAAGTCTCCCACACCATTGTATGAAACTGCGCCCCAGAACATTACGCTCCCATGCCCATGGCTTACTCTTTGACACACAGGAGCAATTTTTTTACGATAATTCTTGTTAATTCTTACAAAAGCTTTCTTTTGAGATGCGTGGAATTCAAAACTACTCTCATCCGTCCACAGGATTTTACGCCAAAATGAAGGGGACTTGGTGATGTACCCTTTCGCGAACTCCAAACGCTTTAGTCTATTTTTTGGGGTGATAAAAGGTATTGGCTTTGCAATATATGTTTTCATATCTGCTTTAATCAAACGCCTGCGTATTGTTCTCTCACTTATGGAAGTGGATGCAGTCTCATTCCATTTCAAGGACACAGCCTTTGGTGTTATTAGAGGGTCCTTCTTAAAAGCACGGACGATAAGACGGTCGGCATCAGCTCCTGTCTTTCGATTTCTGCCTTTACGGCGAACATAGATGACATCGTTACATTTTTTATATTTATTGATTTGATAGTAAATGGTCTGACGAGACAAATTATATTCCCTAGCGATGTTTATTACGGAAAAACCCAAGTTGTAGTTGATCACAATTTCTGATCTTATTTTGGTGCTCAGCTCAGATGTTTTAACCATTTTAAATATTAAAAGATCAACTTTATGCAATGTTAATGAAAACTTGTAATAATATTCTTGAACCACACTTTCAGCTTGCCTAGAAACAACTAAATCACGCAATGACAAAATATATATGCCGCTGCAAAAATCGTTGCTTGCCGGCATTCTTATCAGCAGAACGAAAAAACAAAAGACAATTGACGAAATATTTCGCATATTTACAGTTATTAATTTGCACTTCTCTTTCATCATCATTTTTGGTTCTAATAATGCACCGGTACTTAGTTCAAGAGTCTAAAGGTCAAATGAATGCTATGACAAAATATATATGCCGACCAGTGTACTTTGAAAGAAGTTTAAGTATTTCATTTATTTATTGCAATTAACTTCTCAAAATTACACCAATTTATCGATCTGACACTTACTATATATTAATACTTTGACTTTGAGTCTCGTAAACGACAATTTGTGTTTCATAGATTGCTTTAACGATACCGAGTAAACGAACTACGCTTTCCTGTCTGATTGACGAATAAATTTTGAAGAGGATGTTTTATGAATACATAACAATTTAGAGCTTAATAAACAGCTATTCAAGTCTTCGATAATTATTTGCTTTATTTATATGTTTCTATAATTAAATTGATATACATGAATGTATGTATGTATATATATGTACGCATTGGTTACCAGGCTTGAGCCAATGCTGTAAATATGACACACAATAATTTTTATGAGCACACATGCATTAATAGTTCGGTCGCATTCAGAATCAAAAAGCGTAACTTCATCAACTCCAATAATTCTAATTCGAGTAATTATGCGCGATTGCCGCACGTTGCCTTTACAATTCCATACTACATACTCTCGCTGGCGTCAGCAACTGCACAAACACTTAGTAAAGCGAATAGCGTGTTATGCCAATTTTCGATAGCTTCTCACATGATGGCATTTTCAGTGCTTGCGCCTGTGCGAACTTCATGCTGCTGCCGTAACTGCGTGCACGTGCCATCATGCCTTCACCTGCGTGCCGATGTGTGGCGCAATCATCAAGTCGCCGCAACCACCACAACGTATCAACCAAGCCAGCAACACAGGCGAAAGTTGCAAATCCGGTGATTGCGGAAGTGAGGTTAAAGTTGGTCGCCGTGGTAAGTGGATGACGAAGGGTGTTAGTCAACACAGGTAGGCGATAACCGAGAAGTAGAGGGGAAATTTTGTTGTTCTTTTTATTGCTATTGGTCTGTGTTGGTCATAAATATTTATGATTACTTACGGTAGCTGCGTTCGCGATAACAGTTCTGTTTCATCGTATAGATAAAATCCTCCTCGACGGAATTCTCTAAACGTCCCAATGAGCCCTGATAATCGCCGCTGAAGCTTGTCTTCACATAATATGGCACGGAGAGGTGTTGCGTCTCACGTTGCACGGGATATTTGCTGTTAGCGTGCATGCACATGTGTGTTTGTATGTACGGTTGCAGAGTGGTTGTTTTCATTTTATTTTTAAGCGACGGAGAAAATTGTGGTTAGTCGAATTTTACTTGCTTATAGTGGCAAAAGATACATGTAAACGTATGAATGAATGAATGAAGAAAAAACAACAACAAAAACGCATTAAATACAATGGCAAGGGTAGGGAATTTGAGCGGCATACCCACGCACATCCCTACCACACCGCATGTGCCCAGGTTAAACAGAAGGCAAAATGGAATATTCAAGAGCGCGGGAAAGTCTCGTTACTGAAATGAGCGCGACAGGTGACAGCTGGCCAGCGGCTTAGTGGTGGCATTAATTTTAAATTCCGCTTTTTTTCGTATTTTTCATCTGCCTCAGCTGGCCTTGCTTCAGGTGAGAATGCATCGGTGTGCAGATTTCACAAATCCATTTATAGACCGTGTTTACTTTCGCAACAAAGTCCCGCGCAAACAAGAACTTGAATGCCTCCGCTTACAGGGTGGGTAGTTGCAGCAACATTATTCCATAATCTGAGATATGTATGAATGGTATTTATTTCAACGAGAATTATTTGGCTCCAATATCGAGCATTAAGGAATAGGATCAGGTTAGGTTCTGACGATCACCATATCCTGGTGGGTTTAATGAAGTTACCATGAGTCATTTTTAAATAATCTGAAATTACTTAGGTTTAGATCCGTTGGTCAACATAATCGGCCTTCTGAGCGTAGTATTCGCAATACTGTCACCCATCTTGAGACCCGGCATTCGTATTTGGATAATATTCGACTAAAAAGACCACGTTGAGCACGCAGTGAAGAAAACATAGCAGTCATATTTAGCTAAGAGTGAACACGAAGACCGTGAAGAGTTGATTCGGCGCCGTTCGCTGCCACTTGGACTGACGTATGGAACGAACTGGCGCATTTTACATCGAGATCTTAAATTGAAAGCGTACAAAATACAGCTTGTGCAAGAACTTAAGCCGCTCAACTTTACCAAGCGACATCGCTTCGTTCTATGGGCTCTTGAAAAGCTGAAAGAAGATCCCACGTTTTCGAGCCAGTGAGCGAGTGAGCGTTATTCAGCGATGAGGGCTCTTTCTGGCTCAATGGGTATGTAAATAAGCAAAATTGCCGCATTTGGGACGAAGAACAACTTGAAGAGATTGCCATTTCATCCAGGAAAAACAACGATTTAATGGGGTTTGTGGGCCGGTGGAATCGGCAAACATTTGAATCGAAACAAATATATAATTTTGACAGGAGATAGGTGCTTTTTGCCCGGATATAAATCAGGTGGCTTAGTAAAGGTGAAATAATTTATAGAACTTTGCTTTTTTATCGACTATTTTGCATTCTATTTAAGCTTGGACACTCAGAGCAAATAAATGTAGAAATAATATGCAGAAATAAACAAAACACAGAAGATATAAAAAAAGCAACAAAATCAATACACAAACGCAAAATAAGAAATTGAATAAAACAACGGGAAACACAAAACTCACCTCGACTGCACCAAACTGTAAAATGGATCTGATGTAAGGAATGACGAAAACATCGAAATCAAAATCAACACCAAAATCAAACCAAACGCCAAGCTTGGTTGTTGATTACGCTCCTGTGGTTGACGCTGATTAGCCGGCTGATAGGGGCGCCTTTGCGATGGGCGTGCATGTGGCGGAAAGTTGCCAAAGAATATATTGAATAACTCTTCTGCAGTGATATCATCGCCGAAGGCCGATTCAAAAGTGCTGCCAGCATGGAAATAAGCGCCGTTGTTGTAGTGTTCGTGCTGATGGTTGGCACCCAAATTCGTGCTGCTGGCGTGTGTCGTCAATGTATTTGCGCCGGATGCATCGTAATCCTTGCGACGCCGCTCATCGGTAAGCACTGCCACTGCATTGGCTAGCAGTTTGAAAGCCTCGGCAGCGCCGGGCGCCTGATTCTTGTCCGGATGCAGTTGCAATGCGAGCCGCTTGTAGGCGCGCTTAATGTCCGAATCGGTAGCGGTGCGCGACACATTCAAAACCTGATAGAAATTCTTGCATTTATTTATGCGCTTCACCAAATCGAGTTGGTCCCTGGTGTAGCCATGCGCAGCACTTGCTTCGCTTTTGTTATTGCTGTTGTTATGCGAATTTTGACCACGCTGACGCAAGCGTGTGGGCGAATCACTGCCGTTAGCTGCATTAGCAGTGGCACCATATCCCGAGGTGGTAGCCCCTTCGGCGCTTTGCTGTTGTGTTGCCGTAGCGCTGGCGTTTAATTTGGTTAGCAGCTCTTGTAGCTCGTCTGCCTGCGAATCGGGGTAGAGCTCCTTTGCCTTTCTAAGCAGTTTAATGGCATTATCATAGTTGCCGGTGTTGATTTCACGCAAAGCAACGTTGATGTAACGTTGTGCTTCTTCTTGCGGCGCATCCATACGCGTTGTCTTTGCTGTTGTTGCACTCGGTGGCGTGTTAATTCCGTCAGCAGCTTGTTTGAAGAATAACACAAATTGTTGGCGCTTTATTGTTTTCAGAATTTATTTTCGTATTTATCTTTTTTTTTGTAATTTCAATTTTTTTAGGTAAAAGTTCCGAATTGCGTAGGGAAATGTCTGAGTGAAAGTGTGCGTGAGTGTGAGTTAATTTAAAAATTACTTCTAGCGTAGTAAACAGTTATACTGGACATTTACATAAGCGTTCCAGTTCCACAAAAGTTTTGATTTTCAGCAGCAAAGCTTTAAATTTAATCCAAAATCAGATTGTATTTAAAACAAAATTTGTTGGCAAATCCCGAAAATTCTTTACAAATTATATGTATAACTAACTGTACTATCGTTTTTTAGCACACACACACATACATAAACTTGTGTAAATCGGACACAATCGGTTCCTCGTAATTGCCTTTATTTCTCCTTTGTTCCAATTCAATTTAAACCAATTTGATTTGCGACTCCAATTCGCCAATATTATTCGTTTACACAGGTTTAGGTTAGAATTTGTCTTCCATTCATCTACATACACCAATACACCGACATTTAACGAATTAACGAAAATATAATCAAACACTACACGTGAAGGAGAATCGCAAAGGACAAAGATGACATTTGTACACACGAAAATATTAATAATGATTTGTTAGGCGTCGAAAAAATTTCAAAAGAATTCAATATTTGATTGAAGTCTCGTAGCATTTGTGAGGCTTGAATTGCTGTAAGGGTTACACAAGCGGAGGTTGATGAACAAGCAATATTCATTTCGATTAAGCAAAATGTACTACTCTATTTAGGATCAATTAAGGAAGTAAACAGTTTGATGATGTGACTATTTTACGGTGTAGAAATCCTAACGGAAACCACAGATCAGTGAGATGCCAAAACTCATTGATCCCTCATGTATCGACAAAGCGCCATGAGCCTCTGAATAATTTTTTGAAGGGGTTAATATCATTTCAAGCCGATTCAAAGGGTTCACGGAAGGTTAGATGGGTAAGATCTGTCTAACAGACTACTCTACTGAGTAGTCGAGGATAATGTGACCAGATATCTCCACATCGTCTTCCTTCCCAGAATTTGGACAATTGGCGTAACTATTAAAACCAAAAAGCCTTTGCTTCCTTAGCCCATCCGTTCAGGAGGACCTCAAACAAAAATGTGCCTGGCGATGAGGAAGAGTTTTGTGCTAAAAATTGTCTCAAATACAAAAATAAAATTCAATATTACTATAATGTTCGAAGGGCTAGTCAAAATTTTGAATTTAGAGAAAATGACGGCTTATAAAACAGTACATTTCAGAGTGGGTTAAAACATCGAAATTGTAGTATAAATACGTTTTTCTTCTTTCATATCGGGTCATATCGTCCGAATGGACGAAAACACTCCAGCTCTGAGAGTAGTCCACGTTGTACCCGCCGGGGGAAGCAGAGGAAGAGGAAGACCTCCATTCCGTTGGAAAGACCAGGTGGAGAGGGATCTGACTACACTTGGAATCTCAAATCGGCGTCAAACAGATAAAAGGAAGAACGACTATCGCGCTGGTATAAACTCGGCTATAACCGCATAAGTGGGGTCTACGCCACCTTCCTTACCTAATCTAAAAACAGTATTTCGAAAAAAAAACGAGTAAAGTTATCAGATTGGAGGATATAGATGAATCCATTAGCTCCAGTTTTAGGCTTTTTGACCACTGCAGCGTCTTTCAAGTGGAGGTGACTGCCATAGAAGTAACAGTAGATCTACTGCTTCGGAGCGCAGCCTCTTTCAAAGTGGCGACTATCGACGCCGATAGTAGGGCTGCGATATTAGCCTTGAATTCGATGACTGTGCCTCAGAACTAGTGTAGTGTGGTGTCTCTAGCATCGAGTTATTTTATGATTAGGCTGGTGTGGGTGTCTGGCCACCCAACTGCAATGCTGTCGAGCTTGCTAGAACTGGCACTGCAGTCTCAATAAACCCTGAGTGGAAACAGGTTCCTGTGGTTCACTACAGGACTAAAAGTTGGGCCGCAGATCACATCAGCAAGCGCTGTTCCTGGTAGCTGTGCAGTCTCCAGGTTCTTCTGGTCCAAGGTAAATATCAGAATGTCCCTGAACCTCTTCGCTCTCTGGAGAGTACACCTTTCAGTGATTGTATGAGTCCTGACTGGACACTGTCCGACCGGGATTCATGCAGTAAGATTGAATATCTTACTGGAATATGAGATACAACCATCTCAACACTCCCTCCTCATATGCCGCGCTTTTGCCAGATCTAGGCAAAACACCTTGGGCACAACACACTTCAGACATGCACTGACCGCCATTCATAGTGGAGTCATTAACAGGTTTTTTGTTTGGCATCTCAAAGTACGTAGCGGTCTTAGTGTAGTCCCGGCAATGTTGTGGGATCAGCCCCTTAACTTAACTTAACTTATGGGAGCGGATTACACTAAGCTAAACAATTTTTGAAAAAAGAAAAATTTTCAGAGAATATTAGCCAATATATGTATGTTACATTCGATATACATAAATGCAAAGCAAAATATCGATTTTGTGAAATTCACTAGTGGATATAAGCCCTTCAATGAATTGTGTTCATACATATGTATGTATATGCCTTAAAATTTATGTACTTCAAATTTCTAGCCCACTTAACTTTAACCTTCCTAAAGTCCATTAAATTGGGTTCAATGTAAAGTTGCAAAGAAGGACTTTTGGCTCTTCAGTATACAAGTTCTTCAAAAGGGAGATTCATAACTTATTCAATAAAGGGTAAATAAGAAGTGAGCTCTGAATTTACGAAAGACTACATAACGTGTTATATAAGTACATATGTATACTTGTATAGAAATAATGATAATTTTGGGTTTATAGTTTGTAGAATACTTGATATTTTGTACTTATGTAATTTTTTGAGATTTTGATGCTTTTCATGCATTTGACAATATTTAGCCATTTACAACTTACTCTCGAAATCATAAATAAAATTGTTTGTGAAATTCCACGACAATTTTCCAAATGATTTAAGTACAATTTGGCTGCGCCTTTATGACTGGCTAACGAACTGAGGGAAATTCCAATTAAAATTGAAAAAAAAATGCAATAAGACCAATTCATTTAATTGCATACAATAACAGCAATGACAACTTCAAATGAAAAGTAAAACTATGTTAAGCAGTGCAAATGCAAGGAAGTAAGGAAAGGCTAAAGCCGTTCGGCATGGCACATGCTTTAAGCAGGCATATGCAAAATGTTTACAAATAGTTACATTACATTATACATTAGATCAAATTTGACCCGGACTGATTCATATAAACTGCGTGCAAACCGCCTCGAAACATTTTTTTTCTAAATTAGTAAAACATTTTTTTTATGTACGTGTGAATAAAGTTAAAAAACAGTGTTTGAAAATCTTAGTGTTTGCATCTAGCATCTCTTATGGATCCACTCAATGCATTTTGGTTAATGTTTTGGGTATAAAGCGTGTGAATACTAGACTCGTATCAAAAGACCTGAACCTTTTGCCTGACTGAAGTCGAGTAGACGTTTCATTATTGATGTCGAGACCAGGGTTTAGGAATATGACGTCTAAACTGTTCAATAATCTAGTTATGGCCGCTCTATTCGAGAGCCGAAACCTAAAAAAAAAAAACAAAACCATCCCTTCTTCTTCTTCATTGGCGCAGACACCGTTTACGCCGTTATAGCCGAGATTAAAAGAGCGCGCCAATCGTTTCTTCTTTTTGTTACGTGGCGCCAGTTGGATATTCCAAGCGAAGGCAAGTCCTTCTCCACCTGGTTCTTCCAACGGAGTGGAGGTCTTCCTTTTACTCTGCTTCCCCCGGCGGGTACTGCGTCGAATACTCTCAGAGCTGAAGTGTGTTTGTTCATTCGGACGACATGACCTAGCCAGCGTAGCCGCTGTCTTTTAATTCGCTGAACTATGTCAATGTCGTCGTATATCTTGTACAGCTCATCGTTCTATCGAATGCAGTATTCGCCCTTACCAATGCGCAAAGGATCATAAATCTTCCGCAGAAACTTTCTCTCGAAAACTCGTAACTCGTCGACTCATCAGATGTTGCCATCATACATGCCTCTGCACCATATAGCAGACGAGAATGTGGGCCTTATAGAGTCTGGTCTTTGTTCAACGAGAGAGGACTATACTTCTCAAAAAAAAGCATCCCTGCAGAGGCAATAACAAGTGTATGGAATATTGTTTGCATTGGCTCGGGAATCTCTTTGAAAACCGATAATAAATATTTGCATTAAAATCTCTGAAAACGTTTTCTGTTTTCTAAGTCAGTCCGGTTCAAATTTGATCAGATGGTAGTTAATTATTTAAAAAAGTTGAAAAAAATAATTTTACGCGAAGTTGGCTGCGGATGTTTGAACAAGAACAAAGTAGCTGTAATTTTTCAAAGTCGTTTTTTTTTAATGAAGCTCTCGGCACTCATTAAAATATGCGAGTGTCTGTTGCTGATTTTATTATTTCACAATAATTCGTTGTTACTATTAACAACTACTGACGGGCGAACAAATTTATAATACCCTTGCACGACGTCTGATACCCATGTAAAAATTACGGTGAAAACCAAAAATAATACCAACAAAAAAAGGAAACAAAAAAGTTCAGTAACTTTAATCCAACAAGGTGCCCCACTAAATTTATATAGCTCATTTATAGCACATAGCGTGCAGCAGAAATAAAAAAGACAACATAAACCTCACAAACAAAAACAAAAAATGTTAAATTTTGGTATGCAAGTGAGCATTTCCACCAGCAACACAAACGACGGGGTTGAATGGGGAAGCACATGCCAGGGTGTATGATGTAAAAAATCTTATTAGCAATAAAAAACAACTTGCGGCAATTCATAAGCAACAACGTTAAGCAGTTACGACGCCGGCCAACATTGAATGGACTGAGCGAACAAAGGCACCAACAATTGTGCGGCGGCTGGAACTGCGCGCACTGCCAGTCAGTCAGCCAGTTAAGCTATTTAATAAGAGAACAAATAAAGCATGGCAGCTAAAGGGCGATCTAATTTAACCCTCCGTTCTGCCGTACGCCTAACAGTAGGCAACGAAAAGTGAGCAGCAGCGGCGGCGGCACAATTACTGCGATGCCACATAAATTTCTGAAGTGAATTTCAGCTAATCTAAGTAATCTGCGTGAAATGAATAGACCCCAAGCACACACACACACACACACACACACGCAGACACCAAGGAAAGATGATGGGAAGCAAAAACAAGCACAAATACAAAAGTAGCACAGTTTCTTCGAGAAACCCTTGCAGGTTACACAATGCACAAAGTTTGCTATTATGCCGTGAATAGTTTCTTCTTTTTTTGTTAGCTTGCTGGCTTGCTTACTTGACTGGCGGATGTATAGTCATAGATATTTCTTATCAGCAGCAAGTACAAATAAGCCACCACCGCGTTGGTGGCGAAAGGATGCCGGCTTTATCATAAACTGCTAGTTGGCAATTGTTGCAGAATCTACATTGCGTAAGCAGACTACATATATGTATACAAATATGTACATATATAAATATCGATATACAGGCTTATAATACAATAGTTAAGAAAAGTGCTGAAAAGGCGTTGAAAGCGTTAACTGGCAATCGTCCTTGCGCGGTGTAGGAACAGTGAATCATTCACGGAGTCGAAACAAATATATCAACCGATCAAATTTGACCCGGACTGATAAACAAAAACTATATTTTCCTGCTTTTATACACAAATTTTTATTATCCCCCTCAATCCTAAGGCAAAGCAACATACTCACACTCTTCACACACTTGTTATACATATGTAAATCTCGGTTTTTTATACTCTCGCAACAAAGTTGCTAAGGAGAGTACTATAGTTTTGTTCACATAACGGTTGTTTGTAAGTCCTAAAACTAAAAGAGTTAGATATAGGGTTATATATACCAAAGTGATCAGGGTGACGAGTAGAGTTGAAATCCGGATGGCTGTCTGTCCGCCCGTCCGTCTGTCCGTCCGTGCAAGCTGTAACTTGAGTAAAAATTGAGATATCATGATGAAACTTGGTACACGTATTTCTTGGCTCCATAGAACGGCTGTTACATCCTCTAAAGGTCAATGTTTGGTGTGCTCTGTGAGCAGAGGGAATCGTTGATGCATATTTCTTCAAAAACGAAGCCGGCCATAATATTGCAGTTATAGCCATGATTAATGATTTTTTCGTCTGAATTGCAGGATGTTGATGCGGACTACCTCTGATTCCAACAAGATCAATTTATCGAAGATCGTGTGATTTAACCGCTGCACTATTTTTTGTGGGGTGGTGTAAATCCCTTGTCTAGACAAACCCGAGACGGCTGACTTTCATTCCCGTGACAGTCCGGTAAGCGGTATGGACCCGGATTTTTATACGGCCAAGGACGGACAACTCGGCAGAATTCTGCCGTTGCAACAACGACAACTTACGCTTTGGAAGATAATATTCCGCGCTTTAAAGCTAACATGCATGCCACAATTGTTGCAAAAAATGATCGAAAATTGAGCCTCTCGGCTAGAACTTATTGGAGCCAGCCATGGCGGTCATGTGCCGGAAATCAATTTAAAAACATAATAGCCATCTCATATATTTATATTAAAAGTAAATTCTTTACCATAACTTAACAATCATATGCGTTTTATTTCCTCGCAAAAACCACAAAACTAAATAACAAACCGCATTTTTAACTTCTTGCAGGTCTTTTAAAATATTTTATAATATTTTAAAGAACTCGCAAGGATAGAGTTCTTGTTCGCTTTGTACACTCCTTACACCACATTCTCCTCAGCTTAGTGTGAGAAAAAACCCGAGTTCTTCGGCGCACTTGTGTTGGTGGTTAGTGTTGACAGCCGCTGTCAAACTCTCTGTAGGCTTGCTGTGCCGCACAACACATAGCCACACAAAGGACCAATTAAAAGGTGGTAAGCGATGGCGGGGGGTTTCGACTTGCGCGGCATCACTTGGTTATTGAGCACAGCTGTTACTGTTGCTTACCGAAAGCTAAGCGCAATGAGACTCTTTGGCGCGCACAGTGTATGTATGTATGCTCAGAGCATAAACATATTGAATGCGTACATATGTATCGGGTGATTTTTTAAGAGCTTGATAACTTTTTTTTAAAAAAAAACGCATAAAATTTGCAAAATCTCATCGGTTCTTTATTTGAAACGTTAGATTGGTTCATGACATTTTTTTTTTGAAGATAATTTCATTTAAATGTTGACCGCGGCTGCGTCTTAGGTGGTCCATTCGGAAAGTCCAATTTTGGGCAACTTTTTCGAGCATTTCGGCCGGAATAGCCCGAATTTCTTCGGAAATGTTGTCTTCCAAAGCTGGAATAGTTGCTGGCTTATTTCTGTAGACTTTAGACTTGACGTAGCCCCACAAAAAATAGTCTAAAGGCGTTAAATCGCATGATCTTGGTGGCCAACTTACGGGTCCATTTCTTGAGATGAATTGTTCTCCGAAGTTTTCCCTCAAAATGGCCATAGAATCGCGAGCTGTGTGGCATGTAGCGCCATCTTGTTGAAACCACATGTCAACCAAGTTCAGTTCTTCCATTTTTGGCAACAAAAAGTTTGTTAGCATCGAACGATAGCGATCGCCATTCACCGTAACGTTGCGTCCAACAGCATCTTTGAAAAATACGGTCCAATGATTCCACCAGCGTACAAACCACACCAAACAGTGCATTTTTCGGGATGCATGGGCAGTTGGCCACCAAGATCATGCGATTTAACGCCTTTAGACTATTTTTGTGGGGCTACGTCAAGTCTAAAGTCTACAGAAATAAGCCAGCAACTATTCCAGCTTTGGAAGACAACATTTCCGAAGAAATTCGGGCTATTCCGGCCGAAATGCTCGAAAAAGTTGCCCAAAATTGGACTTTCCGAATGGACCACCTAAGACGCAGCCGCGGTCAACATTTAAATGTAAATTATCTTCAAAAAGTAAATGTCATGAACCAATCTAACGTTTCAAATAAAGAACCGATGAGATTTTGCAAATTTTATGCGTTTTTTTTTAAAAAAAAGTTATCAAGCTCTTAAAAAATCACCCGATATAAATAGCGTATCACTTACGGCTTCACATAGATGACACACACAAGGGTGCTCCATCAGCAACACCACCACCCCCAACCGTAGCTTCATACATTGCCATTGGCGTTACTTGGTTTTTTATGAGGATGCTTTCTCACATACCACTACATACATACATATGTACTTATGTACATATGGCAAGGAGCTCAACCGTAAGCTTCACATCAAATGCGGCGTCAGGCATCTGATTGCGTGCTGCGTTGGGGAGCGGTGCGTCAACTTCACGTGGAGACACATCTGTACCTGTGTGTATGTATATACATATATACGCATGTGTATGTGCCTCGAATAGGCTATGCGTCTATTATGTAACATAGTTTATGAATGGCAGTGCTTACAAGGATGTCGATGTTGGTGCTGCTACTAAGGGCTGTTCACTGACTATTGTGTGTTCGCTTGCTGCTGATGCTGCCTGCTTGATCCTCAAGGCGTCGAGAAAAAATGTAGAGGATGTGTTGTTGATGTAAAGCATAAGTTGTTATGTTATTTGTGGGCATGTAGGAAGCAAGCTGCTGAAACTCGGCATTGATTTTGTTGTTGATACATACCACAGGCATTTATGTATGCAAAAACATCCATACCTATGTATATATAAATGTTTGTGCCTAGATATGTTTGCCTGTATATATGTATGTACATTGAATTGTTGTGATTGCTGTTGCCACTCTTGTCCTTGTTGTAATTTTTCCATTTTACATTTTGTTGATTTTCATTTCACCCTCCGAACATACCATTTTTATTCCCGTTTTTTATTGACATCACAGAAATGCATCCATATGTGTGTACAGACACGTGTGAGGATACTTGAAGCGGCAAGCCACTACAGACAGTGCACTTTTGCATTTGCATTTCTGCACAAGTAGCCGTACACATGCATACATAAGGCCACACATACATACATATACATATGTGAATTCGCTTTTTCCCTGTGCTACATGTAGGCTTGTCAACATTTGCTACAAAAATTGAATTTGAACTTTATTTTGAGTTTTCATTCACCTTCTACATAAAACTGAAATCCCATTTCAGAGTAATAACACACAAATAAAAGCTTAGAATTTATATCGCAAGTTTTTTGGGGAATTCAGAGTCAATAATAAAGTCAGAGTAGAGTTTCATTGTAATGTATAGATAAATGTTAAGCTTTATGAATAATATTTATTTCTTGAACAAGGTATATTGTACTAAGTTTCCAAGAAAAATATAAATTATACCTTAACTTAGTATATTTATAAATAAACAGTTTGACGAGCTAATTTGATTTAGCTACATACATATGTATCTCCGTTCGTCTGTCTTTAAACAGATAGCAATCTGAAATTTTGCGCTCGTCATTTTCTCTCCAAGAAGCTGCTCATATTTCAGAAACGCCGATATCCGATCACTACGGTTTAGTGTGTACTGCCACAAAAAATTACTGATTTTGTAAGCAAAACTTATATATTTGATAAAAAGTTCCAGAACTTTGGTAAGAATCATCGTTTTTGTTGTTTTAACGACATAAAATATCCCAAAAGTAATTTCGAGGAATAAGAAATGCAACTCTGAATGGTTACAGCTTCGGCACAGCTGAAGTTTTTTTTACTTCTTTTAATTTCTTTCAACGATTTGAAAATTGTACCAGAAAAAATAAGTAATTATAGAAACTAACATAAAAGTGCACGTATATTTTCGGAATATGGCGTGAAGAATATCGACCAAACACATTAAGTATGCATAAAATTCAAACTAACACACATATTTACTTATATTAATCTTATACATAACGATATTCAAGTAATTTTTTAAATTTTTATAGTTCTTTTTACATCACTGAACTTTGAAAGTCATTTTTAAAACGCAAACAAAAAACTTTCTTTATTCTATTTTCTTATAACAGTTTGACTTCGAAATTCCAAAACGCAAACGTGCATCATTTATTACTTGTCATGAATTTTAAGAAGCCTGAAGTATATTTTTTAGTTGGTAAACGTATCACTGATGACTCTTTTTGCGACATAATTGTACTACGAGAAAGAAGTGATTTGATTCCAGTACTTATAATATAGCGATATTTCAGAGATGGTAAGTAAAAGTATTTATGAAAAAATTAATATTATATAATCAAATATTTTACACTATAACACTAGAACGGGATAAGATGACTACGATGAGATTATGCAGTTAACTTAAAATCTAGCTACGTGCGCAATACGTGGTCAACTCTATTTAATGATTTGATGTAAATTTGAAAAAAAATTCAAACAGAATAGAGATTAAATGCGTCACAATTTAGCACAGAAACAAGTGTGGGAAATTGCGATGGAATCAATATCAGCCGAAGCAAATAGTCAGTCTATAAAGGAGTAAACCACTTTAAGATATGAACTTAATCATGGATTTTATGTACATACAAGTATATCAACGCAACCAACTTTACCTGCTGATTACTTTTTTTATACTTCCAAAGCTTCATATTAGGCAAATGTCATTTTATAATTTTATTTGGATTATTTCAGAATTATTCAGAATATTCTTTTAAGGTATTAATAAATCTTCAAAACTAAAGGCTAAAACTACTCACATACAAATATTACATTATGCTTTCACAAATGAACTACATTTGTTTAATGAGCACGACTTATTGTGCGATGGATTTATCGTGCGCGGTGTAAGGGAATGATAACAATGAGTTAGATAGGAAAATTGCAGCACTCTTACTATATGCGTTCATGTTTACGGTGGAGATAGAGGATAAACTGTGGTAAATATTGATTTTTCACACCAGAGTAAAAAAGCGCAAATGCAGATCTCTTTTAATTAATGTAATTAATGCCAAGAAGTGCAGCACTTGGGACACCTGACGGAACCGGAACACATGCTCATATTTTTAATATGTGTGAAAGTGTGTAAGTTAAATAACGTGTTTAAATTACTTTAAAGCAAAATGCTCTTGCCTACAAATGCAACAGCAAAAGAAGCTAAAGGTACTTCAAAAAAATAAATACGACTAAAGTAAATAAACATAATTCAACTAGCAATGAAGTACAAATGCTCCTGAATGCTGTTAATGTTGCATGTATAGATAGGTAGCTACATATGAGATACAATGGACTGGTGAGTATAAAAACCTCATTGAAGCAACCATTTGAAATTTGCTTTTGTTTATTTTGTGTAAGATAAACACAACTGCAGCAAGCGCAGTCTCTGCATTCAATTATATCCATTTTTTCACATAATCATTTAGGTTCAAGCTATTCATGAAGTTATCTAGCAAACAGCACTAATAGCTAGGCAAGCTAGACGCTGTTAAGCATTTCCAATTATGTTGAAATTTATGAAAATGCATTCTAAAAATTCTTTACTTGCTGCAATACTTACTCGCCATGTTATTTGTCTGGTTGCTTTCCTGGTTGATGTTTTGCTATTTGGTGTTACTCCTTTGCTTGCCGCTGCGGGTCTACCAATATACACACAAATATACCTTCCGTTGGTTTTCTTATTGGTCACGATATTGATATAGAAGTATTTGAATTTCCGCTATGGTTTTAAATTAATTTTATTTTGTTGAAACATTAATTTCTCTTTTTGTTTATTACACGACTTTTGTCTCATGCAACTATCAATTTATTCGCTAGCCGACAGAAAACAACGATGTAAGATATTTTATTCACAACTAAATCGCTTATTCTTTATCGAATATCACTCCTTTTGTATCACATTTACTTTATGCTTAGATTTTACAGCTTTTTATTAACTTATTGTATTTTAATTTAATAAATACATAAATCGTCATGCACATTAAACACCAGCACTTTTTACTTCTTTCCTGCAACACAAACGATAGAACATTGATTTGTCTCCCTCTTTTTGTCTGGCCAAAATACCTTCGAGCAGTGTTGCCTTATTCTTATATTTGGGACGGCACCCGTTACATAAACATAACTTCATATTATGTGATTAACATTTAATAAAAACTTAAAACTAATAGTTTAATGTGAATAATTCCAATGTATGATCATATCTATGTTATTATAAGATATAAAGAAAATAAATCAATTTACTATTCTAAAGAATTATTTCTGTTGCGTTCCTTAAAGAAACAGCATTGTTTCAATAGCAAGTGCTGCCCAATTTTCGAAAAAAAAATTGCGTGCAACTTTCATAAATTTTACCACAAACGTAATTTATTTATAATATGTATGATATATTTTAATAATTCAGTCTATTAAACAACTATCTAGCGCAAATATTGTGGTTTCTTATTATTTTTATAACCCGATTTACCGGTCAGAACTAATTACATATTCCGAAAAATGGTAAATATTTCCAATTTGTTTTATACCGTTGGGCAACCTTGCAAGGGCCAGCTGATCTGCGTTTTCCATCGAAAACGAAAATATTTTTTATTTGTGGTTTTTATGAATAATTTTAAAAATAGGTTTATTTAATAAATATAACCGTAAGAAGGACGAGAAGATGACAGAGAAGAAATTTAATTCTAAAATGCCATCTGCTTCGGCCTCAGCTGTTAATAATAGCAATAATAATAATAACGCAGCTGCCGCCAAGGCTGAAAGGGAGGAGCGCCTCAGATCAGCGCTCAAGGCATTCGTCCTTAAGGAACGACAACGTAAAAAAGAAGGTACGAGTCTACTTGAAGTATTTTGATTTAAAATAAATCATTTGTTTCATTATTATTTATTGTATAGAATATGATGCAAAAGAAGAAGAGGAACGTCTGCGAAAGGAGCGTGATGAACTTGATCATCAGAATGATGTCTCACTTGAAGATACACGTGACAAAATTGCCAAACTTGACCAACAAATTAAGGATTTGCATAATCAGAAGCAGCAGTTATTTTTACAGTTAAAGAAAGTATTAAACGAAGATGAAAACCGTAAAAAACAACAAAAAGATAACGAATTATTCGCAATGCAAGCTTTGCAAGCACAACAAGTAAATGTTGCACCGCTGCCACCACAAGTTTTTATACCACCCGTTCGTATGCAGCACCACCCAATACCCATTATACCCAAGGTACTGAAATACCGGCAAACTATTTGTTAATAATTTATTATGCTCTTTAACAGCCTGTAGCAAATCAACCGGTCAAACGAACGCGAAGTCCATCACCTCCGTCGCACCAAACTTACTATAAAAATGCGGCCTATCCTCAACCGAGTAAGTAAATTTAATTCGTTTAAAATCTAAGTAAATCATATTTTGCAGTATACATATGTATATACAGAGCCGATATCAGTGCAAGTGTAAAAATAAAGAAGTCTTCATTAAAACCAATGTAGTGGTAATAAGTGAAGTAAAAATGGAATTAATTTTTTAAGCACGATTTAGACAGCAATAATATATTTTTTAACACACAATACAAAAACATTTTTACTTTGCAGAAATCGATGATGGTCGTCGTGGCGCTGAATATTCCCGAGTTGCATGGAGTAGTAAGAATTTATTTTATTTCAATAATTTTTTTTTAACTAAAAATTTTTCCGTAAAATATTTAGAACCACCTGCACAGTATCAAGGACCCGGTGCATTATTCTATCCCGCAACCGGTAATGCACCACCACCACAACCAGATGGACGCGGTCCAGCTATAATATATCCATATGGCCTACCAATACGACAGGGCTTCCACCTAGATCTGCAGTCAGCACCCTCTGCACCTGTGTCAAAATCAGATCAGGCACCATCGAAACCAGCACAAGTCTATCATATTAGTTTGGATGCACCACCCATATCACAATCTGGGCCAGTTTCATCTGTACCGCCAGGTGTGCAATCGCAAAAACCACAAGTTACAATGGAGAAAATCAATGATCGTTATCATCCTGATGTTAAGCACGACGGACCACCAAGCCATGGACCACCGCATCAATTGCCAGAGGGTGTTGTGTACACACCAATGATGCCTGGCATGACGCTTCATCCCAACATTATGCAAATTAGTAGCAATCCAGGGCAGGTTAGTTATTACAGTTTACAATTTTAGTAAAAAATATTGAATTAAATGTTAATATCTATAAATATTTTGCCATTGTTAGAATCCCAAATCAGGGTCAAGTATAACCCAGGGCTATGCAACTGGCCGTGGTGCTGCTGCCGCACACGAGCATATGGCGCGTCAACCGCAAATAATGCAAGGCCAACCGGGACAGCCACCACAACAACAAATAAATTATACCAGACGTATGTACTAAATGGAAAATGATACGCTTAAAATAAGTAAATCTTAGTTATGCATAAGTGTACAAGTAAATGTAACAATTTTTACAATATTCAAAAGATTATTTGAAACACAAGATGAATAAAAATACATATGTATGAGTACATATACATAAGCTTGCAAAAATGAATTATAGTATCTGTTAATATTTTTTTCAAAATTATATATTTAGGTTGAATTGCATTACAGCCATAGAGTGGAGAAATGTCAGCTGGTGAAGAGTTTAATCACAAAGTACTTTTAAAAAATATATGTACGTATGTATATGCATACTTTTCATACGTCGAATCGACTTAAATGAAACTCGTGTTTTTTATTTAGCCAATTAATTATATGTTTTTATATGCATGCAACTGTTTGCTCAGTGAGCATTTAAATCAATTTAGCATTGAACTTGTCTTGATGTAAAGCTGAAATGTAATATTGTATATACATACATAAAGGGTAGACGAGAAATCGGCAGATGATTCATACAGTATACAATCGTTAATGACTTGCTGGCAAATTAATGACAACAAATGAAGCAAGAAAAACGCTAACTTCAGCTGCGCATAAGCATTCATACACTCCACAGGTGCATTTCTTAAAACATAAAAAAGGTATAAAACGACTTTTTATCTTGATTTTGAACGACACTTTGTATGACAGCTACGTATATGCTATAGTGATCCGATTTTAGGAATTTGTGTGTGTAGCGTTGCCCTAGACAATAATATATGCCAAAATTGAAATGCAAAAATTTTTCATTCAAGAACATGATTCATCGTTTGGTTTGTATGACAGCTATATGCTATATTGGTCCGATATCGACAAATTAGCAGCTGCTTGGTGTGAAAGAACGTGTGCCAAATTTCATTTAAATATCTCACAAGAGTGTGACTAGTATAGACAGACAGACATGGAGATGAGTAGACGATTCAGCTTGTTACAATGATCATTTATATATATGTATGTATGTATGTATATACTTCATAGCATCTCCGAAGTTTCTTTCTGGGTGTTATAAACATCGTGTCAAACTAATGTAACCTGCTCACAGTATAAAAATGCCATATATACGATCATTTTCGCTATATATGTACAATGTACATATGTATGCCCATATTCCTTTTTGGATTTGCGTCATGTTCATCGAATATCAAGATTTCGCCGAAAAAAACTTTCAAAAATACAAGTTATTAACTAACATTTTTCGTTGTCCTACTTCCGTTGGATTTTGGCTATGTTGAACTATAAATTTAAGTGTAAGAATTTGTGATAAGAATAAATGAAATGCTTCCACGTTTACAATTTTTGTTAATAAGGAATTTCATTCATTTATATGTACATACATATGTATTCATATAAGCAAACTGATTATCAACCACCCCTTGATATATAGACCTGATATATGCGCGCATGTATATGGTAGTATATTCTCAATTTCCATGTCACGTATACGCAGTGCTGACTATAGAAGTTCACTGGCCAATTCCAATTTCACAAGAGAAACTTAGTGCGGTGGTTGGTGGAGAACACGTTTCAACTATAAAATACTTAAATAAACACGTTTTCCATATATGTAAGTAATTGCAAGCAGAGCACACTACGATTTTTAAATACCTTAGAGCATAAATTCTCTAGCGTATAATGAGTGGTTCCAAAAAGAAACGAACGGGTGTTCAGTTTTCATTGAGCGCCCTATTCAAAGGCAGTGAGATGCATAGTTTGCTTTGTTACTAAGTAAAAATAGAATTTTCGAAAAATATGTTTTGACTTTAACAATTGAATTGTTCCCGGCCTCTCACAGTAAACACATTTTTTTGACAAAATTCGTTTTTTTTTTTTAACAGAGTTTTCTTCAATAGCAATTCTTCAATCTTTCGATACTATTTTTATAGTACGTTTTGGCATTTACTTTGAAATAGGCTTCAGATTCGGCGATCACCTCTTCATTCGACGAAAATTTCTTCCCAGCAAACATTCTTGTGAGATCTGATAACAGGGGGGTCGTGGGGGTCAGATATGGAGGATAGAGGATACGATGGATACGGAAGCAGTTCGAAGCCCATTTCATGAATTTTTGCCTTCTTTTCACTAATTTGCGACACGGTGCATTGCTCTTCTTCATACGCGGCCGGTTTTCGGCGATTTCGTTCATCCAATAATGCTATGTAATAGCCGCTGTTGATGACCCTTCCTTTTTCAAGGATGTCAATAAAAGTATGCGCATTCCAAAATACTAATGCCATAACCTTGCCAGTCGACTGCTGCGCTTTTCCACGCCTTGGAGCGGGTTCATCGTGTTCAGTCCGCTTGGATCATAGTCGATTGGACTTTCGAGTAAAATAATGGAGCCATGTTTCATCCATTGTCACATATCGAGACAAAAACTCGGGTATATTACGTTCCAACATCTGCAAACACTGCTCCGAATCATCAACCGGAAACTCGTCATCAAGCCAAGTTTTTGCTTCAACTGTATTTTTCCCTTCAAAAAACAACAAAACACGCAAAATTTCTTTTTATTCTTTTTTTTTTACAATAACAAAAGTTGCTTCACTCAAAATGGTATAATTCAGAAACAAATGATCTGACAGCTGTCAAAATTTACATATATACGCGCCTTTCGAAGCTCTAAAATAGGGCTGTAGTTGTAGTACTCATCTAAATATGCCTCAGGCCGAGGACTTTTCAATTGATATGTTAAGATTAGGAATTAACTTACGAAATTTCTCGGTATTTAAAAAATGTTCCTTGCTGAAAATATTTTTATAGATTTAGAGATAAAAGTTATTCGAGCGCCATGGCTATACAGCCTACTCCAAAGACAAAAGGGTACACTTTCCTACTTATACAGATCTCTAAGTTTGTGACCATTTTCTTTAAAAATTATTTATTTTTAGACCATTCGTTTGTTCAGTTGGTTGAAAGCAGAGCTTAATACGATTTTGGAAACACCGATAAATATTAACTGAGGAGTGGTTAGTAATTTTTGAGCCTCTCGTTAACTTAAGCAACGTTTTTTGTGAGATTTGATTATGAGGTAACCATTTCACAGTTTTTTGTAATGTACTACTTTTATAAATTCCATAAATAGGGCTGTAGATAGTTCGCTGCTGGGAATTGGCGGTTCTTTTTTAATGGACTCAAAGTTTTAACCGTTCAAGAACGAAGAAAGAAAAGAAAACTAATTAAATCAAGAACATGAAAAACTCCTAAGCGATCGTCTCAGTGTGACCCTCCGAAAAATCACTGATTTTCGCGACTTTTTTTTAAACGATTTTTCGAAAATTTCACACTGAGACGATCCCCTAACTTCGGCTGCACCGAAGCTATAACACCCTTCACAGTTACATTTCTTATAGCATAAAAAGGTATAAACAGATTTTTATCCTGATTTTGATAGGTCAGCTTTCATGGCAACTGCATGCTATAAAAGTTCAATATAAAGAATTAATTTGAAGATTGATTGAAAAAAGAGATTGCTAACTCAAAAACTCTAGCACTGGTTCACGTATACACCCACGGACATGAGTAATCGACTCAGCTCATCACGCTGCTCTTTTCTTTATATATGTATATTGTAGGATCTCCGACATTTCCTTGCGGGTGTTACAAACTTCGTGGCATAATTTAGCCCGTACAGGGTATACAAATTAATGCAATCAAGAACAATGAATATTAAACAAGAATTGGAAAAAATAAAACAAATAACAATCAAGTAAATAGGTTAAGTAAATAAAGGCCTTAAAATCGATTTGAGAGCATGCAGTTGAGATTTCTCATATAAAACTCACTTTTTAAGCCATTTGTATTTGATCTCATTGTGGGAGCGACCAAGAAACAATAATCATTAAAAACCGGTTATAAGAGTTGACCGAAAAGCAACAAATTTCAAACGACTACAAGCTCGTGATTTGTAAGCGTATTATTAAAAGCACGCGCATACGTATTTACTTAAGTACTTACATACATATGTATGTACATATATACATATTTACAAACTTAAAAAACGTAAATATATAATTTTATTTGCACGCACATACATACATATGTACATACCAATGTCGACATGTACATATTTACAAAGTACATAAGCTCGAAGTTGCTGTGGCGCGCTTTTCCGGTGTAAGCAGCTTTTCCGTCACCAGACACGTACACACTGCCAATTGCTTATATATGTATGTATCTATGTAAATAATGATATATGTATGTATGTATATGTTATAAATACAGGTTTATTGGATAGTTTGCCTGTTTACTTGGCGTACGATCGAACGTGTGCATTTGTTTTCATTTTATGCAATCGGTCACAGTCAGTCAGCAGCACACTGGGCAAAACAAATAACAACAATAAGCGAGTTAACAACCGTTGCGCGACTGGAAAAATAATCAAAACAAAAGCGAAAACACTATTTGACAATGCATTTTTTAGAAATAAAAAGTGGTTTAGTGTTGTTATTGCACATAACTGAATATACTTATGTACATACACATTTGTGTATGTATGTATTTATGTTGAGTTAAAAACTAAACAAAATGTTGCTTATGCGGGCGTGGTAGCATATTTTGAATTTAGTATGCTTTAAATTATATACATATATGTACATACATATATGCTCTTGGATGCATGTATGTATGTACATATGTATGTTTAAATGCGCGTACATTTGTTTGTTTGTATATTTGTGTGTTTTTTTTGACACTTTCACTTATTAACGAGCTATTTTTATGTTTTCCATTATATTATACACGTGCGGATACATACATATGTATGTACATACATAAGTACATACATAATGCATTTATAACAAGATTTTGCAGATGCAATTTTTTATATTTTTATATTTGTTTACAAAAACATATTTTACCACATTAATTTAGATAATATAAAATATTATATATACATGTATGTACATATATTTCAATATTAAAAATATACATATGTAAGTACTCTTAAATAAACTTATCAATTCAAAATTTTAATAGACATAATGGTATTAATTGTTGGTAAAGGCAAATGATAACCTTTCCACCTTCTTATGGGCCTTGAGTTCGTTCGTCTCTGATGACTGTAAATTAAATGCACTCAAGACAAATAAGATGTACTATCAGCGAGAACCAAAAAATGTATGTAATATGACTGTAAATATACATAAGTATATAATAAATGTTTTGATTCTAAAAAAATTTTAAGAAATAATTTTTATAAAATAAAAGGGGGTAGTTGTATTTTTTAAATGACTTGAAGGGTATTTAATTTGTGAGACAACCCATTTGTACTCTTACCGATCAGTCGAAGGTTTCTAGGTCAACCGTTAATAAAAATTTAGTGTTTTTTCTCTCCGTAAAATTTTAAATTATAATATTTTATTTGCTTGTGTACTCTGAAATCTAAATGTCGCCACGTGTCAGTTGTTACCAACATTTTTTAAGCAATTTGAGAATTGCGAGATATAAAGTTTCCTTAACCAAGCCACGTCAACTGGAAAATTGAATGTCTGAAAATTAAATATACATACATACATACATATGTGTGTATACTAGGAATATTACTTTTGAAAGCAGCTATCTCTCGATAGCGGTACTACTCATTTTTATAACATTTTCCTATTGTCATTTTGATCATTATATGCATAATTGTGTTTTATTTTGTTCTCCATTGACATAACTGACATTAGACTAGGTTTCGTTGCGGCAAACAAACACGCTTCCTAAATAGTTATATACATACATACATACTATATATACCTACATATGTATGTATGTACATATACAGATATTCGCTATAACCGCAAATATGTATAGATTCTCGCTGGTAGTACAAGTCTCCGTTATTAATCAAATTATTTGATTCTTTGCTGTACAAAATAGACGTACGTACATATACATATGTATGTATATACACATACAAATACATATCGTCACCTGAAATGCAAAATAACGTAACAACATTTTCGGAAATTTACAGTGACATGAATGAAACACGAAATAAAATGGAACATGAGTGAAAAAAACTATTAATATCGGTTAAAAATGGTTTATATCTGAGCGCAGAACCTGAAAATGTTGAACATATGTAATATTATGTATGTAATTTGAAGTAGTGAAGCGTAATCAATAAGACACTCAATTTCGAATTGATACGTTATTTTGCATTTCAGGTGACGATATGTACATATGTATAGACAATCTAAGAAAAAAGCAATAAAATTGTCCTTCACCCAGATCGAAGAGATCAGCATTAGTGCATGAAGTAAAGATTTTGAACTTTACAGAATCATTATGCTCAAGGTAAACGCATGCAATCTAACGTTGCTGATGGCAACAACATAATGAAATGTTTGTGCAGCTTTAGAATAAAATAAAAATTTGTGCTGTATTAGAATAAAAAGTTGTTATTTACTCTTTCAACAAATAAAGTAGTTTTTAGGTTATGCCATTGCCAATTGACAGATGGTTTTTTATGACAAGCTTTTTCTTATGAAAAATATGTTCTTAGATTTGTTGTTGTTTGTGGTTTGTATTTATAAACTGAATTTATGCAAAAATATACATGCACTTACATACTTATTTGATGAATAATTATTTATGACAAATAATTTTATATAGAATAAGAAAAAACGTAAGCTTCGGCTATACGGAGCTATTATACCCCTCATAGAAGCATTTCTTATAACATAAGAGGGTATACAAATATCTTTATTGTGATTTTGAGCGGTCAGACATTTAATACTATTGAAGCATGTGTATTAATGAATGGCAGGCGAAAAATATTTATATTTTTATGAGTCAAACGATAGTTTTAATTACTGGCAATATAGACTGACTAGAGCTATTTTACCCCACAATCAAATAAACCAATATCTTCAGTTTTTCATACGAACTACAACAATAGTATGATATAATGTAAAAATTTTATATTATATTTAAAATATTTTTTCCACGCAGTCACAATGGAAATAGAAGAGGAATCAGCAGACGTAGAGGTGATTTATTAATGTGCGTATAGTTGTACGCATTATGGCGCGTCAAAGACAAACTCATAACAACAATAAAAGCAAAAAAACATGGAATAATATAACTTACTATATTAACAATATGTGCTAATGCCGAATAGGCAATCAGCAACAACAACAAAAGCAACAGGCGGTTGTTTTGGCACGAAATCACACAGCTGAGCTGTTGCGAGTACTTAACTCCGAGGCGGCTGCTTGCCTGTTCGCATGGCGTTTATTCGGCTACCTCTGTTAGCTGGCTGTTAGCTGCTTGGTTGACTCACTAACTGACTACGGCGCTGTGACCGTTCACGTTTTGGAGCATCGCCACAAATCCACAGTACTTGGAGATTTCAGTCTAAAATAACGACCGAACTGGTGAACAACCGCTGCGGATACAAATTTTAATTCAATAAAAGTACTGTACTAACGGAAATATAGAAAATTTCTGTTGAACGAAATTTGAAATTTTTTGAATTCGCTTACGTAGGTACGTCGTTATTGTGTTTTCGTGAAAATGGTTTTATTTTAATTTATTTATCAACAAGTGGTTACCTGTGATTGTGAGGGCTGGCTATACTGTTTAAGTATTTAAATAAACATTTTTGTTATTACGAAAATATAAAGCAAAACAAGAAACAAATTTAAAAATAAAAAAAATGTATATGAAATAGTGGCAACTTGAAGTAAAATACAAATAAACCTGTATAGCAATGTTGTGAAAGAGAAGAGATGAGAAAATTTGTCCCGCTTTGGGCGATGCGTTTGTTTTTATCATGGTGATCCAATGCTGCTGTGTCTTGTTTTTATGGTAGCTCGCACTCCATCCTCAAATGTGTTGAAAGCACGATAAGCAATATTGTGATCAACGAACGACAAAACGACGAGGTGTGATGTGTTTCTACAGTATCTTTGCGATTCAGTCATCTATTTTGTGTTCGCTGAGATTTAGTAGCAATTCAAAAATTTACGAAAAAATACGATTTTGAGCGAACTTAATTTGTTTTGAATGAAATTCAAAATACGCACCGTCACAAAAATACGATTGAATATAAGATAATATTGTCGAGAAGGCTTTTAAGTGTACGTAAAAATTATATGATGTCATCGATAATTTGGAATGAAAAAGTTACACAACATTTAAATTAGATTTGGTTTATGCAAATAATTTAAATTCAAAATCGATTTCTATGTTGTACAGTGTTTAATGAACACTTTTGGCATTTTAGGCAATAATCACACACACTCATACGGATATAAACAAAACGATTACGTGTAACTCCAAACGATAACTTCGTATCATACCGTACCGAAGTGGAAGTATATTTGCGTACGTGCCGAAAGTGATAATCTAAAAGTAATTTCAAGCAACAACACCGTCAGCGTACTAAATAAAATTAGTATTAAACACAGCTCTGGAAATCAAAACAAAGCAGAAGCTACATTAAACATAGCGCTGTAGCTAATCTGGGCGTCAACAGCTGGCAAGTGCATTTTTCAGCCACAAATTCATAAAGAAGTTAAGTTTTACCGGCTCTTAAAATGGCGACAAACAGTTTAACATCGTATATAGTTTCCAAATACGAAGGTTTATGCAATTATATGGAGCAAGACACAATTGGCACGCAAGCTGCTATATATGGTACATCCGGTCTAATGCTACTGATTGCATATATTAAACGCAAACCGGCATATTTGGTGCGTCCTTTCAAAAAACCTTCGCACATCCCAGAGAAGTTGATAAATGAACGCATTATGCATACTGGACTAATACGTGAGATAAAAATGAAAGATCAGGATACCATATTGCTCATCAGCCACAGACCGCTTATACCGATATTTGCCAGCAAGGATAGAGTATTGCCCGTTAAGTTGCCCGGCATTAGAGTGAATGGTAATGGTGTATCTTGGTTGCAATCATGCATAGTTGGTCGTCGTGCTACTTTCTTACCACTGGCAAAAAGTAAAAGTGATGATTTTGTTGTGAGTCAACTGTGTTTAGTGCACCCGCCCAAAGGTGGACGTCTAATCGACATATCCGAAACCTTATTGAAATTATGTTTTGCACGCTTTGCGCCCGACGAGGCTGCCGCTGTGAAGCGTAATGCCAAATATTATGATCATCTAAAGAAAGTGGAAGCGAGCGCATTGACAAAACAATCCTGGATGTATTGGTTAGCTAAGCATCCATCACTGTGGAGTATGCTGCTTGATGCAAAGGCCAAAATATTTTCGCGAAAGTCTTTACTGCCGGAACTAGTACGCTAAGGATCCGTAAATATAAGCAAACGTTTGCTGTGTGGTAAACAGCGTTTGGATCTTACATAACGAACTTAAATTTAAACCCTGTGAGGAAAGCCTGCGACTTTTATGACATTATGATTGCGTGCTTCTGCATTGAAAACAATACGTTTTTAGTACTTAGAAATTTTAAGTGCCTACTTTTATGAATGCTTGCATTTGTTTTGCAATTTTTGTTTAATGAATTTTAATTTTTGAGATTGTATACACATTGCTCCACTCACAATCTGGCGCCACTTTAATGTCAATAAATACTGTTTATAAAACGGTAGAAATTATTATTGAAATTCTGGTTTCATTTTTTATTATCCGTGTTATGTTGTCTTTTTTCTGCAGCTGTAACTATAACTCAAAAGTTCGCACAATGAGTTGTGGCATCTCTTTGGTTAAATACCTTTTGTTCTTGTTTAATTTGCTATGTTCGGTAAGTCTTTTTTTATCTCTTCAATCTCTAGATTGGCTGGTATATAAAATATTGGGAGATTATTATTAAATTTTTAGTTTTTAAATTAAATAGAAATATTTTTTAGAAATATGCAAGTTGCATCCGAATTATTATAATTAATAGTAATTATTAGCGCACAAAATGATTGCAAAATTGTGAGATCATCAATTTCTCGATTTGACATAATTTATATTATTCAGTTGTATTTTTTAGCCAGTTTACATTCGACACTGAATTTGGATGCACGAACCTGACCAATTAGCATACTTATTTGGAAGGTTGCGCTTTTTAATTTATAATTCAATTTTAGAAATAGGTGCATATATTCGCATACAAAGGATCGGTATGTGTTTTTAATTTATATTGAAAGTTTCGTATATGTATACAGTGTTCTTATTGGACTTATACCTGGATGTTGTGTTCTTATTAGATTTAAATCTAACTTTATTAAGAAATAATCCAAGCATTCTTTTTGTTTTTGATTTAAAGGCGATTCTTTGTTAATATCTTATATAAAATTCAACAATGATTTTAATTGTGTATAGATTTTATGGAAGCTTTTTCTTATGTACATATGTATATACATACATAAGTAAAATTGTTAATAATATTTTCACAGATCTAGGTATGTATGTATATTTCGAATTGTATAATCACTTTATAATTTAGTAAAACCATAACTTTGTAAAAAAATATTTTCAAAATTAATTGCTGTGTATATAACACAGGTACGAATATACATTTATATATGTATGTGTTAGTAATACTAAGTTGTTTGTAATGATATAAATATGTGTAAATATTTATGTGTATGTATATACAAAATTAAGCCCTAAGCCAGTTGAATTTGAAAACAATTAAGAATGTAGAAAATTTTTTAGCTGCAAAGCGCAAATCTAAGTTCTTTGAACCGGTTTAAATACATATTGTCATGTATGTATGTATTTTTATAAAAGGGGTTCAGCTTCAAAAGCATAGATTTGTTTATGTACAAACATTTTTAACACATACATACATACATATGTATGTAAATATTTATGTCAAATTCTGAAAAACTGGTTTTTAAAAAACTTGTAAATTTTTGTTGAGCTTGAAGCAAATTTAAGGTGTAAAAAAGACATGCAACAAAGATGGCTTAGAAGCAATATTTGAAAACAAGTTTACTTTCAATCCAACGGTAAACGTCATCGTTTTATAAATAACGCATATTGTTTCACTATTGTATAGATACGTAATAGATCTTATACATATGTATATGTACGTATGTATTATATAAGTAAATATTAAATATATACCTTAGAGCATATTTATATGAGAAAATAAGTAATTATATTTGTATTCGCTGACTGAAAATGCAAATATATACACATTTTTTATTAGCTTCGCTTGCGAATACAAATTATTGACTTAGTCGCGGCAATTTACAGTTTGAAGCTTCTCATAAGCGTGACAAATTTTCTTTTCGAAAAATATAAAAACAGACGAGTTTTCAGAACGAAATTATTAAGTTTTTTCTACAAATTTGTGTGGTCCTAAAGCTGGTATTAAGCGGTTTAAAACATTATGTGACTTGTCGTTTCTTAAAAACGGTGCTTCCAGGTATAAGTAGAGTAGTTTTTTGATTAAGCATAATTTCTGATTAATCCATACGAAGAATTCTACAACTTTCTTTATGCTATATAGAAATATTGTATGTAATATTAAAATGATTAGGCATGAGTGGATGATTGAAAATAAATTAATTTATTCATGAATCCAATGTGAGTAATTCAGGCTATTTACGGATATCCAGAGAACTTGAACTTTCAATTAAATTAACGGTAAATTATGCGATTTCTCAATTTTGTGCAGACCACATATGTATATAAGTACATACGTTCATACATTTATTTAAATATGTATGTACTCGCGTCAAGCTTTTTTCGAAAAATTTTGTCAATTAACTAACAACTCACGCCTGGGTTTGCCACAGTTTCGTTCCATACACATGAGACTTAATTGCAATTATTAATAATTACACTTGGGTCAATACGAAAGTCAAGTAAATAATTTAATAGCTATTGTACTGGGTGTGTATAAACATATGTATGTATAACTAGGCTAGACATAACAAAGGTATATTTGTATGTATGTAGATGAATATCTACTAACAGTCTTGGCTTAGTGCTGATAAATTTTTGTAGATATGGTACGCATATGCATATGTACATACGATTTTTAAAATGTGTTTCTAATTTGTGCTAAAGCTAAGCTTCATTTTGTGCTGAGTGAAAAATGAAAGAAGCAACGATTATGTTTGCAACTTATACACATATGTATGTAAGTACATGAGTACATATGTACATATACATAAATATTTGTACGTGCTTTTCAAGAAGTCCATAGTTTAAGGTCAGTCTGAATTAAGTAATACAGTTAATTTTTTGTGAAAATTGAATTGGTTTTGCTCGAAGTACACTTTTACTCAATAGATGAATTATGCATGCACGTACATATATATTATACGTGTATATGTGGGTAAATAGCACATTGAGTGAGGTTATGTAATAAGTTTCTATATTTTTGTATATACATAAGTACGTCACTAATTGTTGAAAATATTATTAGTATTTAGGAGTTATAACTATTTCTTAATATTTACTATTTTTTCTTTGTTTTTTCTATATTTTATGTAAGTACATTTTCATATACATATGTACATATATATTTGTATACATTTTTTTTCTTTAAAGTTATATTGTTAGCTATATTATTATTTTTTATGAGACTCTGTTGTTTAGAGTTTAGTCACATTATTTACTTACTAATGTTATTGATGTTGTTGTAAATTTCTATATAAATATGTATAATGTATTCTAATTGCGTTGTCTAGAAATTGTTGTTTACATTGAATACATACTGGGAAAATGAGCTATTTCTAATAGTGAAGTCAATCATTAGAAAAATAATTAAAATTTGCACGAAAACCGTCAGTAATAAATATAATATATAATATAAAGTATATAATATAAAGTTATAGGTATTATATTGCCAATAAGCATGTATTATTTTCAGGGTTGTAAATAATGCATTCAAAAATAATTTAATTACCATTTGAATTAATTTATTTTTAAATTTTTAATCGCGAAATAATCTTTATTAAAACCTTTATTAAAAATAATTTTTGAATTTCTAATCACACATATCGGATTGAAAAAAATGAAAAAAATGAATATTTAATCCTAAATGCCATATTGAGAAGTAAAACTTGAACTTTCAATTAAATTAACGATAAATTATGCGATTTCTCAATTTTGTGCCTGTGTAATTTGCGTTTTTTGCTTGTGATTACTTTGAGTTAAAAAACTTTTTAAAGTTCTAATCCCAAATATCGGGTTAAACACATTTTTAATCTCAAATACTGGATTGAAAAAAAAAAATTATACCAAAAAATTAAAATTTTTATCTTTAAAACCTAATTAAAAAATTATAATAATTGTTCTAAAATTTCGATTTTCTCGCATTTCCGTACTTAGTGATCTACCATTTTGGTTATCTTTTGTAAAAGGCCTAAAACATTTATTTATTTTAGTTTTTTTTTTGTTTTATTTACAATAAATTGAATTGCTTTAATTATATTATAGTGTTTTAGTTAGAAATATGAAAATCTTTCCTTTTTTAACACTTTTTATTTCAGCTTTTCATTTGAAAAATAATTTATTTGCTACTAAAATGTTTAAGTTAAAAAATCTTTTCTAAACTTTTAATCCATGATGTTTGAAATTAAATATTTGATTTTTAACTTTTAATAAAATAATTTTAAAATTTAATTTAATTTTTAATATTAAATAAAAATAATAATTTTAAAAATTTAAATTAAAATCGAAAATCTTTATTAAAAAATAACTTTTGAAAAATTTAATTTTTAAAATTTTACTTTAATTAATTAATCAAATTAATTATCAATTAAAATTAAAGTAATCTTTTAAAAATTAATTTATAAAAAAATTTAAAGGTTAAATAAATAAACCAATTATTTTTCAAAATAATTTTAAAATTTAGTTTTTAATCTCAAAATCCGAATGAAATCTTTAATTTTTAATCCAAATATTTTGAATAATTTAATATTTTACATATTATGTTGTATACGAAATGTGTGACTTATAACTATATAAATTATACTTTTAAGTAGAAATGTCAATAAATTATTAAATTTTTTTATCAAAATTACAATTAAATATATATATGTATGTATATAGATATGCGGCATATTGCTGATCGTCTTTGGCATCCTGCTCTTCAGCAATATACACAATATCGATGACATAGCGGAGGCAGTGCAAACACAGCAAGTGCCCATTACAATGATCGTTTTGGGTTCGGTGATATTGCTGATCTCCTTCTTCGGTTGCTGTGGCGCGATACGCGAGTCGTATTGCATGTCGATGACGGTAACAAAAACTATCTAAATAATGTTTTTTATTTTCAAAATCTCTAAATTCTCTGTATTCTCTACTTTAGTACTCTGTGCTGCTCTTCGTGCTAATGATCGGACAACTCGCCCTGGTTATATACATGTGGGTACAAAAGGACCGATATCTGGTAATGATGGGCGATGTCGTCGAAAAGGCATGGGCGCGTAGAACTCATAAATCGGACTACATGGATGCCATACAAATTAGTGTAAGCAGCTTTTTATATTAAAAATAAATAAGAATAATAACTGATTTATGAAATTTTATGAAATTCTAGATGGAGTGCTGTGGTAAGAACTCATACATTGACTACTCATTCCAAGGCTACTTTCCACCATCATGCTGCAAGGACAATCGCTGCAGCATTGAGAACGTCTATCGTCGTGGCTGTAAGCAGGCATTCGTCGATTTCTGGGATAAGAACAGTGATGTCATCAAATATGCGGGTCTGGTTGTCGCAGCTATTGAGGTGAGTTTTCAATATCGAAGTAAAAAAATATGTATACCGTGTATTAATATCGGAAAACCGTCTCACTTCCAATCGGCTAAAATTGGAGAATTGGAGTCATCGGGCTCAACTCCAGTATAGCTGCTCGGCTATCAAAAAGAATGCATATCTTTCTGAAGGAAGCTTCGGAATGGTACATCTACTGCTACCTTGGTGGGAACCACTTCCATTTGAAAGACGATATAGTGGTTTATTAGTCTGAAACTAGAGCTCCACCACTTACTCTCCATCTTAACTTCGATCCATCCATGAAAAAGATCACTGCCCCGCTTCTCCAGCGGCTTTGCCTGTCTATAAATCTCTCGCAGGTGTGTGAGCTGAGAAGAAACGGTCAGGAGAAGGTTCTGTGTTTTTGTGTTCTAGATTTTATGGAATGTAAACGAAGCAGTATAGAATTTTAGTGTGTCACTGTCCGAGACCCCTCATGTACCCAGCTACTCTATGTCTAATAACAAATTTTGCTGCCAAACCCTACCAACTATGTCTACATTGAGTGCCATTTTTGGGGTTTTTGTTATGGTATCATAGATGCCGATGAGGGTAGCTTTAGCTGCTTATCTAGATTGGTTTTTAGAACATCCTCTGACAGACAACGGCCTCATAAAACATTGTACGGTTTCATAACACCAGAACACCACTTTTGGTGAGAGACTCTATCACTTCCCATTTACTCGTCTACAACAGTATAAGGCGACCGCAGACTCTAGAGCAAAGGGGAAAGAACGCTACCTTGCGGGGTGCCCGTATTTATTTTCTGAATTGTCCCTCTTCTCTGTAAACAAATATGTATCTCTTAAAAATTTTACTTTCGAACTGTACTGTATATTCTTATCAGTTGTCCAAAATTATTAAAAATTATTAATTTTAATAAAAATATACTAATTCCATATTAAAAATGTTTGCTTTCAGTTTGTTGGCTTCATCTTCGCCTGTTGCTTAGCGAATAATATTCGAAATTACAAACGTCGCTCGGCCTATTGAGTATTTTGAGTATCTGCTACTGCAACAGAATCTCAAATTAATTTTGCAAATATGTATGTATTTATAAAGAGAAACAATAGCGGTAATGTTTATACATAAATTAGTTATATGTATAATCCAACGAAACTGGCAACAAATGTACAATAAAAGTCGAAATTTTTAAACCCGCACACCGTTGCAATTACAAGAGTATACTTACCTTATATATTTATTGTAAGTGTTTTATTAATTATGATACAAATAGCGTTTAAAACTATCAACTATTGAAGAATTGAAAATAAAATTTGTAATTACTAACAAACTTCACAAAAACAATAAGCTTTTTTCTTGGATTCAACTACCATAAGTAACTGAGTGCATTAAACCTTATTTCTCCTCCGAATCTCATTTGCTCCGATATTTATTCGTTTTCCATATCAGCAAAAATATCTCAGCATTAAGCGTCCTGTCTGAAATGAGAAGGTAATCTGGAGGAGGAGGGCTGTTTAAGGAGCGACAGTGAATTTATTATAAATACTATTGGAGAATAACATATTCGGCTTCGCTTCGGATCTTAGTATATTTCGAAATATAATTGTTTTGATTTATTTTTTTTTCTATTAGGCTTGTAACTTTTGCGACTATAGAATGGCATGTGCCATAGAAAATCTGCGTTAATCGTGGCTGTACACTACACACAAAAGTAAAAATATTGTAGCATACATTTAGGCACGATTCAAGCATTTTTCTGTTTTATTTGGATGAATAGATGAAGCCACGATCTCATATATGTTTATGGATGTATGTATATATTACTGCTTAAGAGGTTATATCTACTTGGAAAAAAATTAGATTCAGTGAAAAAAATTTCTTCGAAACGTGTGGACCGATCGACTTGAAATATTCGCACGACCTTCTTAGAAATTCTTGTTAAGTCATGATCGAAGATATTACATTTTTAGCTCATTTTTACATTTTTAGCTCATCAGTTTTACAGTTTCCTGCGATTCCTCTGTGGCCTGGCACCCTAACCGGTCTTATTACAATGGCATTCGATGATGTTAAGAGCGAGTCCAGCCCTGAACGCACTGTAAATAAGTTCAAGCCTAATATCGCCGCTCTGCTATCTGAGTGGCTGGTCACTTCTCTAAAGGAGGCTGTACTCCGGAGCAGTAAATCTACTGCTACCTTAATGGCTGCAACTCTCCATAAAATAAAAGTTTAAATTTCATTTGTTGCTTTCACTCTATAATATTTAATTCAGGCACCAATGAAAATATCGGCAAAACTTTCTGCGAATAGTGTTGCCCTCTCAACTGAAAATCGTCGAAATCGCAACATAACTTTTCAAGACTTCAGATGCCGAATATATAGACCACAGTACTTATGATTGAATTTACCGAAAATTTTGTTCAATCTGTGAGATATGTAGATGAAATTCAGAGCGTGTCTAGGAATTTTCATTAAAATATGGACTTTATAAGTATTGGCAAGTAGAGTGTAATTTCGAGGCAGCGGAAATGGTTATTTATGCCGCCTATTACAATGCTCCATTACCCTAAAAATTCGTATATTTGTTTATACTTCGTCCTGCCATAAGTTTTGTTACAAATTCAAGCTGTTATAAATATGAAACTATACAACATTTTTTAATAAAGTTACCTTTAATAAGCGGTGTTCAAAATTTTATTCGAAATAGTCACCTTATGCTTTCCCACAAGCCCTAAATTGATTCGGCCATTGATTAATAGAGATCATCTCCAATAAGCCTTTACAATGATCTGGTCGAGATATTCATTTTCCTCGACAAAATTTTCAGTTTTCTAAGAGGATTTCTTCGAATGCATTCGAAAACAATTTTTAGGGGTGAATTGATTCAAAGCACTTCTCTGCATCAGCTGTAGACGTTTGAGAAAAACGATCAATAGTGTTCATAAATTTCACTTGCGCTTTTTTTACACTTATGGTGTAACATGGGTTCATGGGTTTAAAAAAATCGATTTTTTTATTGTCTTATTAAACACCGCTAAAATAATATTAATAAAATTTTCAAATTAATTCGAGTAATAGTTTCGGAGATACAGCCTTGAGTACTTGTGCGCTCCAGGCTAGCTAGGTAAGTGCGCCGTCTTTAAACGCGTTTTTCTCGAAACTGTGTTTTTGAAGTCGGTTGGCAAGACTTCTCGTGGACTACTCAACCGATATTCATGAAATTTTCCAAAGGTCTTTGAGATACAATTCTTAAAGACTTGTACGAAAAATGTATGGCAAAAATCCAACTTTCAGTTTTTTCTCTTCGTACAAGTTCTAAGTTAAGGTTTTAACTAAAACACGTATTTTTTCACTTTAGATGATCTTGAAAGGAGTCAGCGGATCTTTTCAGAGGGGTCGCCGGAAAAGGCGTCGCAATGGCCGAGTGCAGAAACTGTCAAAAACTGTAAAATTAATCATTATCAATTGATAACTAAATTCGGCTAAATCAATTTGGCACTTGAATTTTCCCAAAATAGTGAAATAAATTAGACAAACTGTTAAATTTGATAAGGAAATAATAAAACAATACAAATACCTTTCCAAATTAGTACAAAAAATAAATAACTTTTCTTAGAAATTCATCAATAAATTTTATCGCTAAGCAAAAATTGATTATTTCGCCACACATACACATTAGAGCGGATCGATATTTTACTATAAAATCGCCCATGCGGGGAATGTTCTACTGATCATTCTGAACAACTTTGCTTCAGAGACTACGAATCCAAAACTGTAAGGGAGTTAGTTTATATATATTTTCGATCTCGCCGATTCCGACAAATGATCAATAGTAAATTTTTTTGGAATATCTCAAACTGCGAACTAATTTTTAGAATCTCAAAAAAATTTCGACATATAACAGGACAAGGGGATGAGTGACTTGTAGAATTTGTTTTTTGTTTGTCGAGAAAGGACTTTACTTCTCAGTTGCCTACTCAATCCGAAGTAACACATGTTGGCAAGAGTTATTCTGCATTGGATTTCGAGGCTAACGTTGTTGTTGGTGTTAATACTGGTTCCAAGATAGACGAAATTATCTACGACATCGAAGTTATGACAGTCAATAGTGACATAGGAGCGAAGTCGAGAGTGCGACGACTGTTTGTTTGATGACAGGAGATATTTCGTCTGGAGAAAGCAGAACTAATGGCGCGATTGTTGAAGCCAATGATGTCGTTGTTATTGGCGTCCACCAGCAGTTGAACACTCTTGTAGAAAATTGTACCTCTAATTAGCTTTGCAGCTTGAATTTTTTTTTCCAGAAGTAGTTTAGTCACACGATAGGTAATCGCCTTGTTTGAAACTTAGTTTGGTATTGAACGGCTCAGAGAGGTCATTTTTGATCCTGACGGAGATTTTGGTATTTCTCATCATCAGTTTACGCAGCCGTATTAGTTTTGCGGGTATACCAAATTCAGATGAAGCGACATATCCTACTATATTGTGCAGTAGAAGTTTTCGAGAGAAAGGTTCTGCGGAAGAGTTATGATCATTTGCGCGTTGGCAACAGCGAATATGCCAGTTAATGGCTGTACGAGATATACGACGATATTAACATAGTTCAGCGATTTAAGAGACAGCGGTAACACTGGCAAAGTCATGTCGTCCGAATGGATGAAAACACTCCAGCTCCACATACGCGATTTTTTCGTTTCTTTGGCTGCCTATAAATCGACCCGCTCTAGTAAAATATACGGAGCAGTTCTCAAACAAAATAAAGGTGGAACATTTATGAATCACGTCCAATCTCATCGCGCTGTTAATTATAGAAACTTAGTAGCATATACGCGCTTACTCATACATATGTACATATTTGCTCTCCATAATACATATTTTATATGTGTAGATTTATAATTCATAACTTTGCAATCGGAGAATGCGTCACAACTTTTCATACGGTGTCCATTGAACCGCCAATAAACACGTAAGTTATATTGAACCACTCGCATATATGGTATACAGGTATATGGTACTTGAACACAATTGATGTGTGAATATTAGGGTGTGCAATTTTTAGGTAACTTTCTTTCACTTTTTTTCAACCAAAAACAGGCTAAAAACTTGCAAAAGGTAAATAAAACAAGTTAGGAAGGGCTAAGTTCGGGTCGAACCGAACATTTCAAACCCTTACACTATTTCCAATATTTATTGTAAAAAAATAATTGAAAAATCATCCTTGCCGGGGATTGACGCTCTATAAAAATGCCCAGACATATTTTCTTTATACCGTGAACTATTTTGAATATCCAAATGTATGAATTTTTTTTTGAAAACTTAACTATTGTCAACGCCTAATATTAATGTTAAGAGCTTGACTTTTAACAGCTTATTTTTTACCCTCGTGTAAGTTTTTAGCCTGTTTTTTAGATGAAAAAATAAAGCTCCTTAAAAATTACCCACCCTAGTATGTATGGTATACAGATCATATTGGGTATTCCAAAGGGGGATTTTTTGCCCCTAAGGACTTCTGTACTGAATTTGTCATTCTTCTTTTTAAAGCTGGAGACAACAACACATTTCTAATTCAACAACAAAGCCAGTGATCGCAAACGATCGTGCGCACTAGTACCACACGATATATGAGTACATACATACATATGCTACAAGTATATCGAGTACATATGCATATAGTATATAGAGTGAGTCATAACACTTCATTATCACTGCATTATCGTTTACTTTTCTGCGACAACAACCTCTTGATAGTACAGGCATTAACACACCTTTCTCGTTTACTTCATAAACATTGAGTTAAAAATACAATGTACCGATACTTGCGTCAACTAATGCATGGGAACACGCTGGCAAAAAAGAGCAGTGTGATAATATAACTTGTAAAAGTAAATACTCAAGTATATGGAACCTTGCCGAACTAGTTTAAGTACATTTAAAGACATTTTTGGTACAATCGAGCTTCATCATTACAACTCCTTGGGTCCATGAAGGTCGTTAAGAGGCGCATTTGGCGTAGAACAAAAAGAAAATCGCCTACCCCCGCGGGTACTGCTTCAAATACTCTCAGGGCTGGAGTGTTTTTATCAATTCGGACGACATGACCTAGCCAAGGTAGCCGCTGTCTCTTAATTCGCTGAACTATGTCAATGTCGCCGTATAACTTGTACATCGTGCCATCGAATGCGGTATTCGCCTTTGTCTATGCGCAGAGGACCATAAATCTTCTGCAGAACCTTTCTCTAGAAAACTCGTTACGCCGACTCATCAGATGTTTCTATCGTCCATGACTCTGCAACATGTTACAACACGGGCGAGAATAATGAGTGACTTATAGAGTTTGGTCTTTGTCCGTTGAGAGAGGACTTTACTTCTCAATTGCCTGCTCAGTCCAAAGTAGCAAAAGCTATTCTGAGTTGGATTTCGAGATTGACATTGTTGTTGGTGTTAAAACTGGTTTCAATATAGACGAAATTATCTAGAACTTCAAAGTTATTACTGTGAACAGTGATGTGGGAGCCTAGACGTGCGATGACTGTTTTTTTTTGATGACAGGAGATATTTCTTTTTGCCCACGTTCACTACCAGACCCATTAGTTTTGCGTGGATACCAGATTCAGACATAGCGGCATAATTTCTCCTTTTCGTGCTGTTGAAAGCAGCTTTAAAATCGACAAAGGGGTGAAGTTTGTCGATCCTCTTTTCGCGGTTTGTTGTTTTTTTTTTGATTTAGAGTAGGAGGAAGCATCGAAAGTGGGGGACTTTAATCCGCTAAACCTAGCCACTGAACAATCTGTTGTAAATGTCTCAATTTTGTCGCACATAAGTGCAGACAAATGTTCAACCGTGAGACTACTTCCAAGTGTGGTTTTCAGCTTTTCCCTCATATATGAAAACCGAGGGCAATGATAGAGTACGTGTTCGGAGTCTTCTATACAATCTGTACACGTCGGACAATATGGACTGAAGTCTTGACGATATTTGTATTAGCTTCTAAAGCATCCATGGACGGTGGAAATCCAATCCTCATGTTGTCTATCTATCCACGGAATCAATCTGTGAGACCACCGTCCCTTGGACGAAGTTGGCCACCGTCGCTGCCACATTGGAATACTTTTGATTTTCTCCTCTCTTTTTGCTGCGTTAGAAGTCTCTAATTAGTTATATATTCGCGCTAGTTCGCCTTCCTGGATGTCAATCGGTGCCATACTGGCTAAGTCAATGGGCGCCATACTGGCATACTGGTCTGCCTCTTTTCACGGGTCTTTTACAAGATTTGACGCATGGTGCATATCTGGTCAGTTGTTGATTTTCCAGGCCTGAAGCCATACTGATAAGGTCCAATCAGTTTGTTGACGGTGGACTTTAATCTTTCACGCAATACGCTCGATAGAACCTTATACATTTTTTTTTAGGTATCATCCACTTACGACACCGGCGTCACTGTAGATTTGTTGAGCCCCGCTTCCACGCTAATTATTGTGAAAAGAGTTAGAATTGAAAAGAGAAAAAATTGAAAGTTTGTTCACGATATGCTAATTTAAGGCGGAGGAACTTTGCGCGAACATATAGTAGAACTTAAAAAAGTATGATTTTTATGGAAGAAACTACATCAACATCTAACCGGAAGAAATATTTAAAATTGACTTCATAATCGTCCTTTCAGTGGTTTATATGAACATTGGTAAGAAACTAAATTACCTTGCGAGTGCATATATTTCAAAATAAGCTAATTGCTTTAACTAATCTTACTTAAGAATCTCTTCCGGTATCCTAAATTTACCATTAATTATTACTACAGCTACACATACGGCAACTTTTTATTGCTCATAATAAAGATATTGCGACCTCTCCCAAAATATTATGTGAAATTATATAACTACTTATCGGAGGCTATAGCAATAGAGCTTGAATAACATATTAGAAATAAATAAGGCAAATTAGTTATTTCAATGGAAGACTTTTAAGATTTCAAGTGCCTTGTAACCGCTTGCAATTGGGTTTTTTGGTTATCATAAATAAACAAAATACATTGGGACTGATAACAAAAGTTTATATTGATAATATTAAATTAAAATTAACTCCATTTGGTACTCGCAAGAAGTGATTTTTAATAATAGCGATAAATGAAAATCTTACAAAAAAGAGAGAAGAATAATGACACAGTACCGGTTTCGGAGTAATATTTTGAGAAAGACCTTACTTAAAAAAAATTGTTTTTGAAAACATTTTTCATCATTGATAGGAAGTTGACAGTTTATTCTGGAAAAAAATTTGTATACCCTTTTCAGGGAATAAAAAGCGAAAATGTAAGCGTTCTATTGAACAGAAGGAAGTTTGGAGTGTCATCAACAAGGCTAAATCATCCAAGTCCATAGGCCCAGGTGTGATAAAAATGTTGATGCTAAAACATCTAGGCTCGACAGAAGTAACCTACAATACCAAGGTCTTTAACCTTAAATCAAAAGCCACCCCGTGAGAGGACAATCCTCGTAGCGTTGGAATAGTCAAAAGCTTTTGACACAGTTAATCATACAACGCTTCTTGAGGACAGAGAGCAATCCACGCTACCTCCTGCGCTGAAAAAGTGGACCACGAGCGAGCTGGCAACCACCCGTACTGCTTCGTTTTCCAAACTTTAAATTAAGAAGATTAAACAGCGGATTCCGCAGAATGGTGTTCTCTCTCCGTAACTGTTTAACCTCTATAGTTCGAAACTCCCTCAACTACCAGAGAGAATTTCCATCACCTCGTCCGCTGATGACTGCATGATATTGACTTTGTATAATGGAATCGATTGGATGTGCTTTTTCTTTTTTATTCTTCTCTGCAAGGCACTGAACACTTTCCCCAAATAAATCCACAGCGACCATATTTACGAACTGAACGAAGGAGTACAGACTGGATCTTAACATCACTGTTTATGACGTTAGAATTCCGATTGTCAATAACCTTACAATTTTAGATCTTATATTCGGCAGCGTGTGCTCCTTCATTCCTCATACGACCGCGATAACTGTCAAAGTCCAGAGCCGCAACAAAATCATGAAGTCGCTGGCTGCAGCTCATGGAAAAAAGACAAAAAACCGTTGCTCGCAACATACAAGACAAAGGTGAAACGCAGACGAGGAAGCTTCAGACGTGTCAAAATACTGCACACGGGACTATTACAGGATGTTTCTTGATCTCTCCTGTTGAACATTTGCACAGCAAGGCCCGCATGTTTCCGGTTAAGGAACATAATGAGTTTCTTTGCAAACAGTTTCTGCTGAGATGTTTTCGCAGAAACCATCCTTGCTGCTATCTGCTTGATGCGGGGCAGCTTCCTAAGAACATCAAAAGGCCTTACCTTGATTACGTCGACGACATAGATCAGTATGCCGACTAGATTTTGAACGCAACTAACTTTAGACACGCACCTCCACCGACTTTGTCTCTGTGAATGGCATAATTGGAGGTAAACCCCCACCAATTGCATATGGAGAGCTCGAGTTGCCACGAGAATCTAGAGTGACACTTGCGCAACTTCGTTTTGGATATTGTAGCATGTTAAACTCCAACTTATCCAGAAACGATCTCGACATATAGTATATACTATGACCAGCGTGCCCTTCATGTCTCTAAACACTTTTTTGCATGTCCAGCGAAGCCCTCCGACCCCGTTTCTTGGGCCTACCGTTAGATGACTTCGATGACAACCAAGATTAGATAACCGCTACAACAACAACAGAACTGATTTGAAATTTATTATAAGTGTTAATTAGATTCTTCCACTTTCTGTTTATCACATAAAGTACAATAAAAAGTAAAAAAAGTAATGATACTAAGGGAATTTACATACATATGAATAGATGTCATCCATTTCCGGAAACAAACCATAAATTGTTATACGTAATGAGACGAAAAGGAAGGAAGTCGTCAAAATTAAGATTAGGTGTATGATTCAATTTCGCCTATTTTCGGTGGTTACCTTAATATAATGTTCTCTACATATGTTCCATCTAGGCACTATGGGAAAATATATACCTTGATGTAATATCATTACATTTTTTTCACATTTATTCTGTGGAGCGTATTTCGTTTCATTACGATCTCATTATGAGCAATCTTAGTTTTCCTTTCATATATTTTCTTGATAAAAACATACAACGAAGGCAACAAATTATTTATCATACTGATAGAAGCATAATACTTGGTCCATAAATTACTGATAAAATATACATACATATGTATGTATGTAGTTATGTAGTACTTTCAAGATAATTACAATATCTCTCGCTTATTACCAATGCGGGAGCGCAAAAGACTTATCAGCAGTTAGCCCGTCTGACACTTTTGGCCTATATGTAACCAGTCTGTGCATACCTAATGTAGAGTACCCACGCTGGAGCTGGAGCAAGTGACACTTAAAAGAACACAACAACCGCTCTGGTGTGATTAATTCGACAAGAGAGCTCGACGCGTTTAGAACATTTGCAGCGACGTTGCAAGGAAGAAACGCGATACACAAGTGTTAAACGATAAATTAAAAAATAAATAATTTTATAATATTTTAAGTGAACAACGAGACTAGTAAAAAGAGGCATTCCAAAATGAATTTCTTTGCATCGATTGTTAAATATTTAATCTATATCGCCAATATAGTATTTTTGGTGAGTTGAGAATGTGTAATAGAAAAAACAACAAAAAAAAAATTTTTAAATGCAGTTGTGTAAAAAATTTACAAATATTAAGTCAACGTGTTCAGTTTATTACCTGAAATTATTTCCGTTAGGAATTTGTTAATTTTTTACATTTACAAGTATTTATTAGCTTTGTGCAAGTGTCCGTGTATTTTCGTATTTGTAGTAGGTGGGAAAACATGACATGAAAGTGTTTTTAACTTAATGACTTTAATACGCGCGAGCGATATTTTTGCTCCCCCTTATAATTACAGTGTAATTAACTTAAGTAAAAATATGCATACCGTGTAACATTTCTGAACTTGAACTTTATTATTACATCGTCCAACGTGAAAAGGATTTTAAAAAGACCTCAGTGTAAAATAAAAAATGTTGTTTTTTGGTTTTTTGTCATAATAAATGTGGCCCCTAATTCCTCAATCCTTGGACAGTAACTCAAAAAAATAAATTCAAAAAATAATTCCCTAAAAATCAAGTTTTAGCTAAACAGGAGGATTAGCTAAAACTTGACTTTGAAAAATAATTTTCAAATATTAAATTAAAAATAAATTATATAATAATTAAAAGAAATAAAAATAATTACTTCTCATTACGCATAACGTCTCAAAGTCATATGAGAGCAAAGCAGCTATCGAAGTGTTTACTCATTACTGAGATGTTATCAACAGTCATAGATTATTTTTTTGCCTGAAACTGGGCACAAATTTTAGTTTTGCAATTAATAATGTACATACTTTAAGAAGTGTTTATTGTGAGAAAATACTCTTTTTCAATCAAGATAAATTATTAGTAAAAAAACTCTATTTCCTCTCTCTATTATTTTTCAATAAAGTGTAGAACTGGAAAGTTGATTTTCATAAGATTCTCTAGAGGCGAACTTTTCACTAGCAAAATCAGTGGAAAGTAAATCCCCCCCAAAACCCAGTTGTTGCAGTATCAGGACCATAAACTCTAAAAGACTACTCACATTTTCCGCCGACTGGGTTGGGTTTTCGCATTTATGGAATAAAAACCGTAAAACATTTCTTTTTTTCTGCTTCCTATATTGGAGATATTCTCCTGACAAAAATTCATTTGTGAAAATTCTACTTTTGATAAATATTCTATATTTATTTGTTCTTAAAAAATATATAATAATAGTTGTTTGTTCGATTTTTCACTCAAGTGTTAAGGAGTTTACTATAGCTTTTATAACATTATTCAATTATTTAGGAATCGCTATACGTTCGTACTCATTCGAGGCTGTTTTGTACTTTTCATTAAGGGTGTTTTTTTTATGTGGCGGGTCCCAAAACCAGCGTACAACCCTGGGGAGGGATAGGATATTTCGCCTTCTTACTTTGACTCGCCTTCAAACTAATGTTAGGATACTTGGTCTTATACCGGAAGTTGTGAGCCACTTGAGCCATATGTAAAAGAATAGTTTCTGACCACTCACAGGTGAATGGTGCTCAGAGAACTTTCCGCACTTGCGTGAACACACGGCACTGTTAGGCTACCTAACTTAGAAGAAGAACATAATTTGTCTGCAAAGCTCATTTCATCCTGTAATTTCAGTTGAAGAACAATTAATCATTTAAAGCAACATTACTGCTTTGCGGAACCGGGATTCGCTCCAAACTACCAACTAAACTTAAAAAGTAGTATCTATAGTATTCCGTAGGCGATTGCCAACATCCGACTAAATTTCTGTCCTAAAAAGTTTGTCATACGTTAAAATCTAACAGATGTTTGAAGAACGATGCTCTCTGCGGTATAACTATATCGAACTGCAATAATATCCATCAACATTTGTATATCGGCCACTTTATATAAATATATAAGCATGTGTATTATCATGCATTTTTCGTACATTTTCCCTATATCTTTTACACTCATTTGTCGGCATTTAAGTGTCTATTATAATTGGCATGGCAGTTAATAATTGCTCACTCAGCCCAGACCACTCAGAATATCGGTGAACACCTCTGCTGCCGATTCGATAAAATTTAAATGTTTTTGCGAGCAGGAAATGTTTGACATATGTACACTAAAATAAATAGTGTTGGTAGAGATTAGATATGGGAACTGATTTGTAAGTAGAAGCTGGGTGTTATAGAAATATGAACATATGTACGTTGTACAAAATGGCGTTGGTAACTGCGTAATTTAAGCGTGTAATTTACATGCGGCAATTCATTTTGTATGTATGTATGTATGTACATATCTCTCTTGTGCTAGTGCCGCGAAAATCCCCTTTATAATAGGTTAAATCTAAGTTTTAATGACCTTGGAGCACGAGAGTAAGTCATGACTAAATTTACTGGTATTTTTGTACAGGAAAGTACTTTGGCCTCGGTCGGTCAGGGGTTCGGACCTAGATGATTCAAATTTCAAAGAACTCAAAAAAAAAATCCGATCAAATTTGACCCGGACTGACAAAAATATATTTATTTAAACTGACATATGTGCAATATATACATACATATTTTTGACAATGGTCATCTGTCTACTAATCATTATATATATGTACGAACAAACATTAATTTGCAAAGACTACAATATGGCTCGAAGCTCGTTTAATACATGATACGTAGGTTGCCTTTTATATTTTGGGATTAGAGAACAACAAAAATTTTATTCATCGAAAATCGCTTTATTGTTTTTCATAATATTCTCCATTAAGATCTATATACTTTTGCATACCAATTTTCGTAGCACTGTTGCCATTCCGACTGAGGTATCTCCAAAACATACTTTTTGAACGCTTATATCAACCGCTTCTTCAGATGACGAAAAACCTTGACATTTTAGTTTATTTTTTACGAACGGGAATAAAAAGAAGTCTTTCGGTGCCAAGTCAGGACTATACGGAGGATGACTCATAAAATCGATGTTTCCAATGTTTAAAAATGCAGTTGTTTCAGTCGATTTTCGATCTTCGAGACCACGCTCATCGTGGAGTGAAGTGATCCGTCGTCGGTTGGTTAACCTGATTTCTTGAGAGACAGCTGGCATACAAATGATTATGTACCACACAGATTTAACTGGTTCGTGTTATTCTAGTGGTAATGTTGAGATAAGTCCAGTTGTTCCAAGAATTTCGCATTTTGTTAACACTTCTCACGACCAAGCGGCACGTGCCTCTTTTTTCCGCGATCGTCAAATTATACAAATATTTTTTACCCTCAAATGTGGATGCAATATTGAATCTATGCTGGTCCTATTAATTCCTGTAGTTGTCTCTATCTCACGATAAGTCACATGACGATTGGACACTGTGCACAGCATCAATAGTTTTCGAAGCAGCGACTGGTTTTGGACGACCTCCACGAAATTTCTCGGTCGGAGTGATCTGCCACCTCGATTGAATTCAACAGACCATGGCTAAAAACTGGTCTTTGATGAAGCTTCATCGCTAAAAATTTATTTCAGTTCATCGATGAACTCTTGATGAGTTAGTCCACGCAAAAAGTTGTAAAAAATAATGTTCGCGACTCAATTCCATATTTTGACCAAGATGAATATTTCAAGTTACTGTAAACAACATAAATAGCGCTCGTATGTCAAAAAGTTTTGAGTTGTCAGTCACCATATTGCAACACTAGGATTGCCAAGTCCCGGAATATAAAAAATAGCCTACGTAACTCTTAGTTAAATATAACCTATAAATAGGAGTGCAGCTCCCACAATAATAAAGATTAGAAAGATTTAAGTGTATCAGAGTTTTATTTTTGCATACCTACATACGTTTATATATTTGTTAACTGATAACAGCTACAGTTTGTAATAGAAAGGTCAAAAGACTTTAGTCACGTATGCAACTCACCTACAAACTAATGGATATCATATAAATGTTCATACTATATTCTTATGTGCTTCATTATTTCTTTATTCATAGGTATGTGGCGTACTCATCATCGTGCTCGGCTCATTTATGGTGGGCAATCTTGGCGATATCTCGTCATTCGATGAGGCTATTAACGTTGATACACTGCCCATCCTAATAATTATACTGGGTTGTATAATATTTGTGATATCATTCGTTGGCTGCTGCGGAGCGATACGCGAGAATTCTTGTTTAATGACTACGGTAGGTTATAATATTATATAGATATACAATATAATCTTAGATAGATGTCAAAATTATTAACCCTTTTCTGTCTCCCACAGTACGCCGTCTTCATGTTCATTCTGTTCGTTCTGCAAGTGGTTTTAGTGGTTTGGGTATTTATAAAGCGTGACGAGTTCTTGAAAACTATGACAGATCTGGTTAGCACGGCATGGAATGAGAATGATTCCGCTAAAGGTTTCCCAATGGACGCGTTACAGCTTAGCGTAAGCATGCTATACTATAATTCTTACTTTTTACTACAAGAAGTTTCTAATCGTTTAATTTTTCTCTTCAAAAATAGTTCAAGTGCTGCGGCAAAACTAGTTATAACGATTATATAAGTGCCGGCAAGGATGTGCCAGTTTCATGCTGTGGCTCGCTCGACGCTACGGTGTGCACCGCAGATGTATACCAGACTAAGCCGGGCTGTACTGCTGAATTCGTTGGATTCTGGCAGACAAATACGAATATTATTCGTTTCGCGGGCATTGCTGTTGCGGCCATTGAATTGGCGGTATTCACAATAGCTTGTTGTCTGGCGAGCAGCATGCGCAGATCGCGCAGACAATAAGTGGACCAAATAGAATGAGAGTGTGTGTACAGCATGCGGTTTTGTAAATAAAGTACAGAGATATACATTGAATTCATTTTATTTGAAGTACAAATAATAATTGTGAATCGTGTATGTATGTATTAAAGAATGTAGAAGGCATTGCATAGGTTAAGTAAACTTAGTTAGTTATTTTATATTGTTAATCAATTATTATATATATTTTTAATATTTGTTGATGCATTTTATTTATTATGAATACACACAATTAAAAAAATTAAAGTTATAATTGTGTTCTTCATCGCTTTACTTATTGAAAATGAGTCTAAATCGCCGAAAATTATGTACCTGTAGGATCATAGCGACTTGAACCATGTGCTCCACGCTGACCTCGAAATTGTTTGATATGATTGAGGAAGCTTTAGTCGCAAATTAGGACCAATATACAGATGCGTGCAACTAATTAACAACGACTTGTCCCTATAAATTAAATGACGATTTGTAAAAAATTTTTAAGGGTACAAATATAATTTTATTTTGAATTATCCTCTATGAAAGTATGGCCAGGTTTAGCTGACAATTTTTTTTGCAAAAAATCCCGTTATTCTGAAATAGTTGAGGACTTTTATGCAATAGTGAGTAAAATGGTCGTGCATATAATTAGCAACGCGTGTAGAATTCTTAAGATTTCTTAGAAATTAGTTATGTTCAGGTAACTAAATCTTAATATTTCTATTGAAATATATTACTATTAAGAAATTAAATAATTTTAGTGAATAAAAATGAGTAAGCACAGGTCTTGTTATAAGGACACTAGGGATGTTATCGTACAGATGTACCAGGATGGGAAATCTTACGGAGACATTGAAAAAACCCTAAATTTCCCCAAGCGGTTGGTTTTATTTAATGCAGTTAGGTATTTCAACAGGAATAAAATGACAAAACAAGTTCCAAGAAAAAAGAGAGATCGAAAATCTACTCTTCGGAAGGACGAGTTAATTATCCGCGATTCTAAAAAGGATCCCCACAAGACGGCAAAACAAATTCGAGTTGCAATTTTTAGTGAAAACTCAGATGCACTATCTGTAGTTATCGTAAAAAGACGATTACGCGAGGCAGGACTCTTTGAAAGAATTTCAAGGATGAAGCCATTACTCTCTGAACGCAATCAAAGGAGTCGCTTAGAGTTTGCAAAGAAATACCGCCATTGGACAGCAAAAGAGTGGAAAATAGTATTATTTTTCGATGAAAGCAAGATAAATAAGATTTCTTCAGATGGAAAATCTTATGCCCGCAGGCCTCGAGGCAAGGAGTTGGACTCCAAATACACTAGGCTAACTTTAAAACATGGTGGTGGCTGCATAATGACTATGGCACCCCAAGTCATCGTGGTTAGGTGTTGGGCCTATTTGTAAAATAAATGAGCGCATGGACCAGTTCAAATACGTTTCAATCATGGACAATGAAATGTTACCATATCCTGATGACAATATGCCCGTAACGTGAATTTACCAGTAAGATAACGACTTGAAACATACTGCCCGTGGTACAACACAATGGTTTCAGGAAAACATGGTGCTTCTATTAGACGGGCTTTCGTGCATCCCGGACTTAAACTTAATCGAAAATCTTTGGACACATTTGAAGAAAAAAATTTGTTCCCATAAAGTTGGAAATTTCCAGGAATTATACTAAATGGTTAAACAATAGTGGAATAATACTCCAAAGGACATCTTACCAAAGTTTAGTAGAGTCAATGCCTCTTAGATATCAAGCCGTGATTGACAGTAATGGATTTGCAACCAAATATTAACTTTAAACCCGAAAAAAAATAATTCTTCCAAAAAAAAAGGAAAACGTTGTTAATTAGTTGCACGACCTAGTTCTGGCTTTGAAGTCATAAAATGCCTTTATTTTATAAAAGCTTTTTTATAACAAAAAAAAATAGCTAATTTACAATAACTAAATATGTACAATTTATCTTTAAGACATACAGTTGAAATTTTTTTTTCGAAAATGAAAATATCAACCGATTTAGATTTTTCCTACTAGCGTTGTTAATTAGTTGCACGCATCTGTATAATGGTTAATCCAACCGATTCTGGTATTTTCGAGCGCTTTATCAAAATTGTACGACTCTCATCTGAAAAAAATCATTCAGCGGACAGGCGTTTTCGGCTCAGCTGTCATGAAAAAATGGTCTTATTACATCTGATCAATTATGACTCGGACTGACAAAAAATACACTTTCATTTATTTTAATCAGAATCTTTGTTATCGCCTTCAAAATAGCCTGCTGAGCCATTACAAGCTTAACAAAATTAAATTCAAAAATGCACGATACCATTAATAATGTTTATAAGAGTTGTTGTGATCTTTCTGATCCTAAGACGACGATTTCCAAGCACTGTTTCTTGAACTTAAATTTCACGTTTTGGTCCGGTCGATTGGCCACTAAGATCGTGTGATATAACAACTTTAGACTTTTTGCCAAATAATGATCTTTCGACTGTTAATAAATGTTCCCCATTAAATTTAAACTTTCTGTGTTTTTTCTTTAAAAAAGTAGGGAACCTCGAAACCTTTTTTAAACAACACACAAATAAAGGCCGATTATTTCACTATAGTTTTTTTTATCTTCTCGATTTTTTTCTCGAGATAATATTTAGATAATTTCAATTAAATCGATTATTTCAATTATTTAAAAATGATTTGAGTTTTGTTAAATCTATTTAGAGGAAAACATTTTAATATCTAAACTATCGAAATATGTAAAAAAAATGTTATTTTTTTGTTTTTATCCAAAGCTCCACGCTGATTTTTCTTGATTTTTTCACTTTTCGATCTAAGTAGTGTGTACTTGTCAAGGAATTAAAACATTATATAGAATCTTTCTCAGCCAACATGATCTTGCGTTTGTTGTGGGCAAGTACGAATTCGTCTAAGCTGTGCCGAACATTAATGTAACGGGTGTCCCAATATTAATGCAAGATTTAAATTTGCCGCAATTTCCAAATCTCTTCACAGTTGACGAAGTTAAAAGATTATTCCGACCACATAAATAGCGGCAAATTTAAAACTTGCGTTAATTTTGGGACTCCCTGTATTTAAATTCAATCTTTCATTAATTTTAGGATACCCTTTAATACCAAAAAACAAAAAAAACTTGCTATCAAAATTATGTGTGTAGTGGTCATAATCAAGGTTTTACTGTGTTCCTCATTTATTATCGATAGGCCAAAATACTTTGAGCCCTGCATAATGTTTGAATTGGAAAAATTGTGCATATATATGTATACTATACATATTTGTACACATTTTTACATGGTTACGTGGTATGATAGATACCCCTGTGCCATATTTATCTAGTCGATTAATGCACAAAAAAATAATCAAAGATAAATAAGGAGTGATTTTTCGATATTTTATATATGCTTGGAGCCACAACAAAAAAATATTATAATTAGTTTTCTTAAAAAGCAAATATTCGGCCTAGAGTTCAGTCATTCGAACGAAAGTTACGCGAACAAACGAAATTGATTTTCGAAAGCAAACCGATTAAACATTTCTTTAAACTGTGAAAAGTTGTACAATATAAATTTATAATAATAATAAATTAAATAATAACAAATTAAATAATAGTAAATTAAATAATAATAAATTAAATAATAATAAATTAATTAATAATAAATTACATACATTAAGATACAAAATAAAATAATCGATTAAAAACAAAAAATATAGAAAAATGGGTTGGTGCGAATTTCTTGTAAAATGGCTACTATATTTTTTTAACCTGCTCGCAGTGGTAAGCTGATTATATTCTTACTTGTAGCAGTTACATATGTATATGTGATGTGAAAATATTTGGAAATCATTAAAAAAAAAGTCCTGCTGAAGTAATGCGCTTCAATTGCAAGATGTGTGAAATAAAATATTTTGGAAACAGATAATGTTGAGAACGAAAGGGCTACGGACTGCTTTTTGGATTACTGCGCTTCATGTAGATCGTTAGAGGTTCTTGATAAGGACTAGTTATATTGCCTTTTACTTGCATGTGCTTACTTTTTTGTTTCTTTTTTTATAAGTATGGTGCTAGACATGTTATTAAGAGGGCTAATGACGTTTGAAAATTAAAAAAAATTCTCAAAGTGCTGATGACAGTTAAATTCTTAAAATATAAAAGAAAACGTGTTTGAAGATCAGAAGTACATTTTGAGTTTATGCAGTGGAGCTTGGACAGTTTTTTTCTCTCAGAACACTTAGGCTCCAGAGTTGTTAACAAATAACTGCATTTAGACGAAACATCAGCTTAAGTCCTTTGTGAGTTCTTGATATCTAAACGATAGATGGAGAGGAGTCTTCTGCTATTAAAGTAATATAAGAGCAATCAGATCATAAGATCTTGGTCATAATTATAATCAGAATGACTGTCATGTCATTAGAATGTCAACGTCATGTTTGGTATGCGAGCCAACGTCAGCTAAGTGGGAATGAATGACGGTTATGCTGTTAGTTTAAGTGAATCTTAGAGAACCTAGAGCCGCTTGATGTTGTTGGGAATCCAACGAGATGTGGCGTGAGCACTACTGCTCTATACTTTTAAAAAGAACACAATAATTAAAGTCAAACGTCACTTTTTTAAGGCGGTTACCGTAGGTATGCTCCTTAAAAGCGTCAGCGTAGGGTAATCAGCACAGATAATATATTTTTTTTTTACTTTACGTCTATGTCTTTTCTTATATAATACTTTGTGAACAAGACACATGTCTGTCGAAAAAATTCCAATCAAGTTGAAAACTTTTGAGTTCACGCCTAAAAATTATAAAAAAAAATCTAGTTAGAAATCTCAGTCTACAAATTTCACTATACCTTGCCTTGCAAAATTGTATATATATATGTATGTATGTATATTATATACATAGCTTATATTTGCTATACGTATGTATGTTTGTTTGTATATTAGCCAATTCTGTTTGTGTTAAAATAGACGCCTTGAGTTATCAGTTCTTTTCGGAGTTGCGATAACAATATGGATGACTGTAATTACTTTTGACACATCATTTACACTTTTCCTGATTGAAATAGATATTCGCCATAAATATCATATACATATTCTATGCATGTATGTATGTAGTATGCACTGGGTACGACTTCGGAACGGAATGATTCATTCCGTTTTAAGTACACTCATTTATTTAAATGAATATCAATGTTCGATAATCAAGGAATTCACTTGAACTAATTAACGAACTAACAGTTGTAAGCATCTAAAATGCGGTTTTAGCGCTATAAATCTATTAATAATAGCAAAATATTACCACTTCATGATAAATCACAAGTTAAATCTAGGTTAGATTAGGCTAAACCGGCTGGCAGTCACGCCATTCGTAGCCCTACTGGTTCTTTGTTATACCAGAAATGGAGTTCAGTTTAATTCAGGACGTCAACGCTTTTTGCGAACCTTTAATATCTATTATTGATACTTCACCTAGTTCCTTGAACTGCGAAACTCCTATATTTGTAAGACGAGTTCTAGATAAGACCGGATAGTAGCAAAGGTGGTGTTTTAACGTCTCACTCGTGTCTACTTCTCTGCACTTCCAGCATGTGTAATCCTTACTAATGCCCTTCCGACTCGCATGTGATGCCAGTAAGTTGTGATCTATCACGAGACCAATAGTCGTCCGCAGACTTTTCGAGATCGTGTGGGTATAAAGCATGCCCGTTTTCCTTCGGTACTTTTACACATGATCTTGGCGATCCTACATTTGCTTAAGTCATTTCATCTTATTCTGATCCCTCTGTCAGCCCTTTCGGAAATTTCATTGTATATTGTTTTTAGTAACTCGCGTATTTCCTGTACTAGTTTGATAGCCCGACGGATGACACTTTTGGCGGTCTCAGTAGCTATTTACTGCATATTTTCAACAAATACCCTGTAGTTCATTAGATCTGTTTCTTTTAGCTCTCCTACTCTAGATATTCGATTGGCCTTAACTGGATTTCATAATTTTGGATTTATCTTGAAATTTTAGGTAGGTAGGTAAGTAGGTCGGAACGCAGCCCTGTTGTATTTCGGGCTCAATTAGCACTAGCTGTGTCATTTTGGTGCACTATTCGTAAACCTATGTTATTGCTATCACGTTTCACCTTCTCTTTCAAACCATTTTGTGGTTTCGATGAAGCTACTAATATCCGACATGCTCTTTGTAGACATCAATTCAAGGTTTGGTGCTTGATGGATTCCAAATGTTCGGTGTCGGATGTGGGTTAGGGCTGGGCATTCACAGAGAAAGTGTTAAATTGTTACCTTATTCCCTACTAGTTTGCAGCCTTGGTAGATGTTGTTGTAGGGCATACCAATTTTGGACGCATGTTCTCCAAATGGCCACTGCCACTTATTAAATAGGTCCAGGAAAAGTATCTACAGATACTTTAGTTCTTTTCTTGTCATATATTGGCCATATCTGTTTAGTTATATTGCATTTCGTTATATTCTTCCATCTGTTATTTGCTAATTGTTGAAATTGTATATTGAGCTCTCTCCTGATCGATCCGGGCTTGGTATCAACTCTGCCTTGGATCCGTTTAGGAAAGCTCCTGCCTTTGCCAGCTCGTCTGCTTTTCCGTTGCCGAAAATGTTCTTATGGCCAGGAACCCAGATGAAGTCTAAGTGGAGCTTGACTTCTAGTCTTGTAATTTTAGTCCTTAGACAAATGAATTACTACATTACCCCTAGGTTTTGATAATATCCCGAAATTATATCAGACAACTAAAGTTTTTTATATTTTACTGGACTTTTCGTCTCTTTCTTATATTGAATATTTCTATCAGATTTCGATTTCTAAAACATTAGAGACTTTCGTATTTGAATTATATATGTACGTATGTATATTTTTTTAAAAATAATTTTTTAGATAGTTGGCATCCTACTGATCATACTCGGCAGTCTTGTTCTGGATGGCATGGGTGATCTAAAATCGGACAGTAATATGGATTATACCAATGTCGTACCCATTATTGTTATAGTACTGGGTGGTGTCATATTTATTGTGTCCTTCTTCGGCTGCTGCGGCGCACTTAGGGAGATCAATTGGTGCATCCTATTGGTAAGTTTGAAAACATTTTTTTTTATTTTTACATACTTCGGTAATAAATAACAATATTTTGTCTTCCAACTTCTGCAGTACTCGCTTTTCATGTTCATACTGATGTGCCTGCAGATTGCACTTGTCGTTTGGTCTTTTGTGGAGAAGACAGATTTCCTCAACTCTATGAATAACATTGTTCATAATGCGTTTGAGAATAGAAATGATGATGCTGACAACCCTATGAACATACTACAGATTACAGTAAGTCGCAAATATGTTCGGGAAAAATGTAAAATTTTTTAATCATCTTTTTATGCTTTCTCCCTTTAAAATGTAGTTCAGCTGCTGTGGCTATAATAATTACACCGATTACACCAGCACCGTGCCACCGTCTTGCTGTGGTTTTGTGGAGACGGATGCTCCGTGTCCAGCGGTCATTTATGATACCAAACCGGGTTGCGAATCGGTGTTTTATAACTTCTGGTCCGATAATTTAGGTTATGTGCGAATTGGTGGCATTGTGGTGGTTGCTATAGAATTCTTGGCATTGATATCAGGTTGTGGTTTGGCGGGATGCGTACGAAAAGCGGAACGTAGAAACATGGCTTAGAGAATTGGCTCTACATCAATAGTTAATTATTTATTTTAAATGTTTCGTTGTTTGTAAAATAGAAGTTTGTTTTAAGCGCAGAATATTATAGGTTTTTTGGAAATAAAGTTTTATTTATAATAAATATGCTATTAATATATTTATAATTAGTTAAATAAATTATACACAAATCGGCTGAGATATATATATGTATGTATATGTCTATAGCCAGAGGGCAATTAAGGCAATAATGTCACTTCGCACTACGTCAGAGAATGTCCTTAGAAGCAGCGAGGCTGTAGATGGGATGGTACTGGGTTCAAGGTCACAAAGGAGTTCGGAGCAACGAAATAGCTGATGAGGTTGCCAAAGTACCATTCGTATTTTTACCGAACCAGAACAGGAAATACGGATGTCACAAAAAAAAAACAATGTATGTACAATGAAATTTCCGAAAGGGCTGACACATGGATCTAGCCGAGACGGAATGGCAGAATCGCCAAAACAATATGTAAGAATCCCGAAGGAAAACAACTTTTTACTCACATGGTTTCGAAAGAACTGCATTACGATTGCTGTTCTAATGACTGGTTACAACTTACTGGCATCACATGCGAGTCGGATGGTCATTAGTAACGACGATACGGGAAGTGCAAGAAAGTAGGAACGGGAGAGACGCTGGAACACCTCCTAAGCTTCTGTCCAGAATTATCTAGAACTCAGCTTTAATATCTAGGAACTTCCTAGTCCAAGAGACAAGATATCACATCGCTCTTAAAGTTCGCAAAAAGTCTTGACAACCCGTATGACGAATACTTGCGCTCCAATTAAACTGTACCTCCATCTGGCATTACTAAGGACCAGCAGATCCCGGTATGGCGTTGCAGTCAGGCAATATAACCAAACCTAACCTATATAAAACCGATGAAATCTCAAAATATTGGGTCTATAACTATTTTCGCCAAGCGATGGCGTAGCTTGTTTATTACTATTTTTCCAAAATTCCGAACATTCGATGACAAGCCACTGTCTTTTTCAGTAAATGCCATTACTTTGAATCCTAAACAACAATAAAAATAAAGTAAGAGTGCTATAAATCTGCAAATAAATGCGCCATAATCCATATCTCGGGACCTACACGACCGTTTTCAACTAAATTCGACCTCTTCACTATATCGAATAATTTTTCTTTCACTTATAATTCAGAAATTAAGTTTAGGATCCAACTTTTCATAGAAAAGATAAAATAATAAGTTAAAGGAGACTCTTGTGGACTATATGTATACATATATTGAGAAAACTTGGTAAAGAAGCCTGGGTGATTATAGAGCTCTTCAGCTCAAAATTATCGAGTACTACGAAGCTTAAAATCCAATGAAAAGTAACGAATTTCCGAATACCACTGCGCACTTCATATTCAACTGTTTTTATCTCCCAAAAATATACTACACATTTTTGTACAACAACCTTTCCACTGGAAGAAGCCTTAATGGGCTTATAGCGATAAGGCCTTGTGGCCTGGAAAAATTGTGCACTATATAAAATATACTATTAGATAGCGAATGGCAGTAATACGGGTGAGGTCTGCTGGAAAACGTGCATAGCAATAACGCATTACCGTTAAAAACAAATAAAGGAGATAAAGAGGAGGAAGGAAAAAAAGTTAATTATACGAAAATATGGATTGCGGTGGTGTTTTAGTTAAATATATACTTTTCATATTCAACATACTCTTCGTAGTAAGTAAAGACAAGAAAATATAACCTCAAAATGAGCAATATAAACAAGTGAAATATGAGTGGAATTTCGTCGGTTAATTTTAGACGGAATTTTAATTGAAAAAAGCGAAGTTGTGAGAACTGATATCACAAGGTACTGATAATAGCATTTTTTTTGCATCAGACGAGCACTCAATAACGGTTTAGATAGCTAGACAACGGGTTAGTCATTGAAATTTAATTTGCAGTTCTCAAATATTGAGTCACGGTGCGCGAACACAGCTTGCAAATTAGTTGCAGCCCATTTAGTAAGTTAATTTATTTTTTGTATTAGGTGATTACACGAAAACGAAACGATAAAAGGAAGAGAATAATTAATATTTAAGTTTCACACTTAAGCACAAGCTTTCAAACATGTGTCTTTGGCAAACAATATCACAAAGCAGAAGCCTTTTATCTACATGAAATAAAGCTGATTCGCTTTATCGATAGTAAAACGCTTCTATCTTATCATAAATGCCGACAAATTTACACAAAAATTAATTGAAACTATTTTTTTTCGGAGTTGAGGCTTTTTGGATTTTTTTGTGTTTTGTTTATACAGGTATAAAACGAAAAAACGTTAATTGCACCGAAGTTATGATATAAAAATTAGCTACTCATGTGTTGAGTATAAGTAAATACGTTTACTTTTAACTTGTTGTTGCTAATATAAATAATATTCTTGTATAGAAGTGACATATAAATCCATTTGCACTTCTTCATGATAGCGCTATCAATAAACTCATAATAGATCTTAAAATTTTGCTTTGACCACCCTGTATTGCTGCAATTTTTCTTCTACTTTTAGCAAATAACTACAGTGTCTACGCTTTCACCATAAAATAATTGAGAAATAATCCTTATTACGTCATGATCTGGTAGATATTGTTACTGTTGTTTGATACATTTCTCATTGAAAGAAATCGCGTTAGTTTTTGTCAATAAAATAAATCTAAAATTTTGAAAGGTTATTTATGCCTTGCGAGGTTATATCCACGTATGATGATCAAACTATTTTCTTTTGAATTTACATATTTAAAATGTACATATTGTATATATATTAGAGAATATTTTATGTATATATGTATTATATTTTGATATATTTAAAAAAAATCACAAGAGACGCGTGTTTTCTGACTTGCAAGTGGATATAAACCTTTAAGTGTCGTGCAAATCGAATTTCGTTCAAACTAAATTTACTCCTTTACTCAATTAACATTTACAAAAACAATATGATTTTGTATTTATAATAGTTAATAATATACATCTCTACAGGTATGCGGTATATTGCTAATTGTCTTCGGCTTTATATTAGTGTCACACATACAGCAAGTGGGTAGCTTTGCGCAAACGTTTGAAGCTAACAGCGTTCCCATAGCAATTCTTATACTGGGATGTGTGATATTCATAATTTCGTTTTTGGGTTGCTGTGGCGCAATACGCGAGGACACATGTTGCACAATGACGGTAGGTCACATAGTAATTATGTGCATATGTACATATACATGAACAAATATATAGTATGTATCTACTAATATATTAATTTAAATTAATATTATTACTTACACAAATTCGCACATCTTCATCTTGTAGTACTCCGTCATTATGCTCGTCCTCTTGCTGGTTCAGATTGCTCTGGTGATACTTGTTTGGACACAACGTGCCAAGTTCCTCAATTATGTAGATCAAATTGTGGAAACAATTTGGAAGCAGCACAAAACAGATCAGAAAGTAATGGACGCTTTACAATTGACGGTAAGTTTCTCACTAATCGGTTAGCGCTTAACCACAACTACATTAGCAACGTATATTAATAATATTTATTTCACTTAGTTTAATTGTTGTGGCGTGAATGGCTCAACTGATTACACCTTAAATCTCGAGTCGATCCCAAATTCCTGTTGTGGCACAAACGCCGTATCTTGTAGTGTGTTAGATGCTTTGAAGAAACCTGGTTGCGAAGAAGCTTTCCATTCATTTTGGGATAAAAGCATAAATATTGTACGTTATGCTGGCCTCGGTGTAGCAGCTATTGAAGTGAGTCGTTTAAAAGCACTTTACGCTATTAATTTACTTACTTAACTTAAACCGTAAATTTGTATTACGTATTTTCAGTTAGTTGCATTTATTTTCGCCTGCTGCTTAGCGAATCAAGTGCGCAACAACATAAGGAGAGCAAACTACTGATTTCAAAATGGAGGTCATGTGAAATGATGTGTTTACAAGTTTTAGCATTCCAACGATTATAGTTTGCTTGTCACCAATATTAGTAGCAAATATTTTATATATAAGAAATAACTATTTAACTTTTATAAAAAGTTTACGAAATCGATGTATGTTATAAAATGATTTGAATTCAAAACGATTAAATAAAACTTAACAATTTGGTGTGGAAACGGAAGCAGCGCCGAAACTAAACTCTTTGAGTATTTTTGACACTTTATTTAGATTCCACAAAGACAAATTAGGGCAGCACTGTAAAAAAAACAGTTCTGCTGTAAGGTTGTTGCCAGTTGTAAAAGATACTTTAATAGCACAAATTGGTAGGGCTTTCTGGTAAATAATGTAAATAATATATGATGTAATCCATAGTTAGTGTAACAAAATTATTAACAAATTTGTAAATATATGTTTGAAATTAAAACTAAGGGGATGACATGGGTCCTTGTTCTCCATATACACTTGTTTGGAATTCGATGTATTAAAATTATTCGATATTATTCTTTTTCTATTTTAATAATGTCATTAAATCACTCTTTCCTTGAAGTGAATGAGAATAATATTTCTTTGAAGTATAAAATTAAATATATAGTGGAGTTTAAATTTTTATGTTAATTATTTAATTAGAGCAAGATTGGTAGAAGTAGTGGAGGCAAGCCTAGATTTACCAGTACTTACCATCACGCGTACAATGTGCAACTTGGCAGTACTCGTATTTTTTTGTTGCCTCCACAATAGCATAGACATGTTGTTGGTTGGCAGCACATTGGCATTAAAATTTTGAAAGCGGTACGCATCGGTCAAGTTTACTGTTGGTTCGCGCGGTATATCGTGTGCTGCTGTTTAAATATTTTACCAAATTGAATTGAAAAGGCAACAAGTGATAAAAGGTATAATTAGTGAATAAATTTATGTTTGAATAAATAAATGTAAATAATGCATATTTGAAATTTTATATATATACTGTTCAAGTGTGTAGTGGCTGTAACATATCTTTATTTCGTGAATAAAGTTAAAAGTGGTGGGGGGCTGGGCGAAAATACTGCTCAGGATGCTGGGATCTCCCACCCTATCGTATTGTGGAACTGCGACGCTAAAGATAAATTAAGATAATTTAGACAATAATTAAATCAAGATAGATTTATTCCTGGCGACGCAATTAAAACAATATGCGTAAAAATGCTAAAGTATATTCAATAAAGCTTTATTTTAATTATTGCGATATTATTTATTTAAAAAAATGTGCACGATAGTAAATTTAAAGACTAGTTATTCATATTAACTGAAAAAATAAATACAAAGAGGGAATGCTAGATGTGCCAAATCACGTAGGTACTCTGTATATGAGACAAAGGACAAAGGCAAAACAAATAAGAGGGCATACATGCGCCTTTATTAACAAACAAGTGTCAATGAACGCATGAGAAGATGTGGTGCATCACCGTGTGAAATGATGTAAGTGAGAGACAGCACAAGGCCACAATAATTGGAGAGGAGAAAATGTATATATCTGTACATACTATGTTTGCAAGTAAATACTCAGTGGTAGCATTGGACCTTTAGCTGCGCATATTCATGTGCATATTAAGTGATTACCAGTGACCCATAATTACTTGAAGGTCGCCAATATATTTAATAATATTAATGGCACGGTAAACAAATATGCAATTATGTAAATATTCAAAAATCTACCAAAGGAAGATCAACAAAAACTAATGAAATCTTCAGAGCTTTTTTTGTTTATAAGTATTTACCAATTCGAATAGGCTACATACATATGTACATGTAATATGTGCTTATCGTACCTACAAATTAATATAGTTCAATTGTGCGGCAGCAAGTTATACCGGTTTTGCGAATATGAACAAAGAGTGAGGCTATAATATACCCATGTGTAAATATACACATATATTTAAATCGTTTTTATGGTTGATACGGAATGTTTTGCAACATGCATCTGTAATATTATAACATTACCGGTATATAATAAGGCATGTGGAGTGATGTAACTTAATCTGCATCGACATGGACTTAAAAATATTTCAAAATAATAATCTGAAATGATCAGCAGTAATCTGCTCTGTATTTAATTATATATCGGGTGATTTTTTAAGAGCTTGATAACTTTTTTAAAAAAAAAAACGCATAAAATTTGCAAAATCTCATCGGTTCTTTATTTGAAACGTTAGATTGGTTCATGACATTTACTTTTTGAAGATAATTTCATTTAAATGTTGACCGCGGCTGCGTCTTAGGTGGTCCATTCGGAAAGTCCAATTTTGGGCAACTTTTTCGAGCATTTCGGCCGGAATAGCCCGAATTTCTTCGGAAATGTTGTCTTCCAAAGCTGGAATAGTTGCTGGCTTATTTCTGTAGACTTTAGACTTGACGTAGCCCCACAAAAAATAGTCTAAAGGCGTTAAATCGCATGATCTTGGTGGCCAACTTACGGGTCCATTTCTTGAGATGAATTGTTCTCCGAAGTTTTCCCTCAAAATGGCCATAGAATCGCGTGCTGTGTGGCATGTAGCGCCATCTTGTTGAAACCACATGTCAACCAAGTTCAGTTCTTCCATTTTTGGCAACAAAAAGTTTGTTAGCATCGAACGATAGCGATCGCCATTCACCGTAACGTTGCGTCCAACAGCATCTTTGAAAAAATACGGTCCAATGATTCCACCAGCGTACAAACCACACCAAACAGTGCACTTTTCGGGATGCATGGGCAGTTGGCCACCAAGATCATGCGATTTAACGCCTTTAGACTATTTTTTGTGGGGCTACGTCAAGTCTAAAGTCTACAGAAATAAGCCAGCAACTATTCCAGCTTTGGAAGACAACATTTCCGAAGAAATTCGGGCTATTCCGGCCGAAATGCTCGAAAAAGTTGCCCAAAATTGGACTTTCCGAATGGACCACCTAAGACGCAGCCGCGGTCAACATTTAAATGAAATTATCTTCAAAAAGTAAATGTCATGAACCAATCTAACGTTTCAAATAAAGAACCGATGAGATTTTGCAAATTTTATGCGTTTTTTTTTAAAAAAAAGTTATCAAGCTCTTAAAAAATCACCCGATAGTATGATGAATCATCGGTAGAATGAAAATAATCTATTGGAAGTTATGAGTGTACTTCCTTTTAGTTGCAGCTGAAGATAAAAAGGTTTTAAAATAACTCTTATTTTGTTAGGTAGGAATCTGAGTCAGCATTAAGTAAACAACAACCCAGACTGAAAGTTTCTATATATCAACCAGTAGCCGCGAAATTGCTTACAAATGAGATATGTTTTGAGTTTAACTATTATATAAAATCTCAACTTGAGAAAGCCAGCTAAGATATTATAAATATTAAATTATTAGCTCATGCTGTGATATTTCATATTAAGCCAATTGTATTGAAGCTCTACTGAATTATTATTAAGCACTTCCGTATGTTGGTACAAAAACAAGCCTTTGCATACACATCTAAATATATGTATGTACTATGTGTTATTATACATATATTCTTATTTTTTATAAGGATTTGCAAAAGTGACTTCAATCAATTTTTAATACTTGTTCTCTATTTCAGATTGAATTTTATACGTTTGTTTCGACGAAAGATATAACGATAAAGTTACCACAATGGATTGTGGCACATCAACGGCTAAATATGTGCTGTTTGCATTCAACACTGTAGTTGTGGTAAGTACTTGTGTAAATATAATACATGAATTTATAGTAACGAAGCAGAGAAATGAATAGAATTGTTTCATACCTTTTTAACAAGAAATTGACAGACACGGTTATATCTTAATGACAACTACTTTTTGAGCTGACACGACATATAAAGTAAAATAATATTCTACACGTTTAATTTTGAAAATTAGAAATAAGAAATAATAAATAAGCATAATTTGATTATATGGTTCTTTAAATAATATTTTTTTGTGCATTATTGTGCTTGCTTTTGATATCCTGAACAGGGTACAATAAGTTTGTCGCTATGTTTGTAACACCAAGAATATGTATTATTTCGATAAGCAAAGCCGAATTTTAAGCAAAAATCGCAAAAAAATTAGTTTGCCGGAACTCATAAACATACATATTCACATTATAATAATAGCAGCTGATAACTTGTTTAATGCCGACTTCATTTTTTGTGTTGTTGCTACGTTTACTACATTGCCTTCCCATGCCAACACGATTGTGAAGACAAACCGGCTCAGTTTTGAATGGAATATTTAAGTATGTGTAAGTGTATGTTTACAAATATAATCATACATATGAATATACAAGTATGCACATAGATATAATAAACCTAAAAACAGCAGCGCTTCGTTGATATTTTTGTTGTTGACTTAAAAATTCAGCCCAGTTGTTTGTGCGAACGTTTCAAGAAGAAATTCGTCAAATCTACCAAAATACATAAGATTTTTCGGTAATACCCAAATATTTTTCTACTATGGTGACATCATCAGCAGCCAGCAGCTCGGAGCCAGATATTGAATAAACCTAGTAGATAAATACTCATTACATACTTTTATGTGCATAAGCTTGTAGAAAACTGCGTAGAACAGCGTGCATAAAATATAAAATTGCGATAAAATTATGTGCAGATAATGAGAGTAAATGCTGGAGTCAGTTTACCATAATAAAGAAAGGAAACATACATAAGAATATTAAATGAAATAGACGTTACAAACTTTCTACGAAGAATTTTTTTTTATTGGTTTTAGAAAAAATCATATTAAATTTGAATTTTGCACTTTGCGTCTGTTCATTCTTAACACATACTTATGTATGGATTTTTCTTATGAAAATGCAAATAAGTTCAAATCGGAATTAGTGCTTTTCAATTTAAATTCTATTAGCGCGTTAAGTGACTGATTTGTCAACAAAAGCATTCCTGTAAGTAAGAAAGTGATTAATTTTCGCTGATAATTGCGTTTCACGTGATCGGAACATATTATTTTATTATAATTCAACTTTTCTACGGAAAATGTCGATTTGAACAGATTGATAGTGAGCAATGCATCCATATACATATAACTATAATGAACTATATTAATAAAATACATACATACATACATACATACATTTGACCGCATAAGTATGCGTACAGCACTAGAAAATGTGAACTGTGAATTGGTGGCTAGATGATTAGAATTTTTTTGTTTTAAATAATTTTTGTAGGGAAATACAATTCAAGCTAAATCGTAAGATGAATATTTACCCGGTCTTATAAGGGAAACTATATCTGATTGCTCAGTTTTTACGGCAGCTATGGCATTTATAGTGGTCCGATATCGATGGTTCCGACAAATGAGCAGTTCTTTGGAGAGAAACTGGAGTGAAAGAGGACCGGGGCAAATTTTCAGATCTATATCTCTAAAACTGAGGGGTTAGATCGCGTATATACAGACAGACAGACAAACTTAATATAACCTGCACTGGGTATAATTATAAATAACAAACGTAAAATATTTTTTCTAAATATAACAAAGTAAAGTGAAAAAAACCTACTAAAAGTTGCTAGCTCAACTCTTTTTTTAGAATAGTGGAATGAGATAATTGAAAATGAAAATTACCATTAAGCATTGAGGGAACTAAAAAAGCCAACAGTGAAGTGCAAAGTAAAAATATTATTGCAAAAAAATAATAAAACGGAAGCGGCAAAAGAAAAAAAAAAACAACAGAATTTAGAGACTTTTTAATTATTTGTAAAAACGTTGGCACAAGTGTATTGGGGCCAACGGAGATTACCTTGGGGGGTCGTCAAAGATTTTGAAAAATAAATTACGAATTTTAGAATTATGAACAAAGTCTTACTATTTTTTGCTTATAATAGTAGTTGTTTGACCCAACGCCTTTTGTCAATTGCCAATGCCGAATTTAATATATATTCTCATGCTGTTTCGCAAATGTTTTTATGTATGTATGAATGTATAGTATGTGTATGCGTAGACTAAATTGCAAACCATGCAAACATTATATAAATCTGAAAATCTTGTTTACTTGGAACGATTCAATTACGCGCGTAATAAATGAAGGAAGTACATCCATATATACAAATACACAGAATACATCCATACATACACACACATATTATTGAGGGTCTTATATCGCTTTATACACGTACTGCTAACAAAAAGCATAGAATAAATAAAAGCTTATGTAGAACGCTTCAGGGGCAGTACTAAAGTTACTGCAATGCACTCAAAGATAAAAAATCCACGTTATATATTATATTTTTACATCTGTATTTAATAATAATTGCATGTGAAAGTCACGAATATGAGAGCACAAGTAATTTTTGTATGCTATACATACATATGTATGTATGTATGTATGAATGTATACTTATGACGCACTCGAAGCGAACAATACAATCAATTTAACAATTATTCTCCTACTTCCATCTTCCATATACTTACATACACCATTATTTATGAATACATATACGCTCGTTACAAAGTGCTCGGAGAAAAGCTACAATTGTCAGATTGGCTAATCCACATTATTATGGATGTACTATATTGTACAGGGCGCTTAGCTTGTATGTAAAATCAAGTTAGAAGGCGGCAGTGTAGTTGCTCGATCATTTTTATGTGGATTTTTATATACAGCTTTACTATAGATATGTATTAAAAAGTTGCACACTTTGACTTACACCTTGTTTGAAGTCAATTGTTTGTTAAACTTAATACTGGTATATTTTCAAACCTCACAAATGAACAACAAACTATTCTATAACGCTTTAATATTTCATGTATGCCAATCTAATATATTTATGACAGTTGCTTGTTCCATGTATGGCGGTATAATCACCTGCTAGTTGTCTTCGAATCGCCAAGCGTTACCTTTCAGCATATCGAGCAAACTATACCGGAGGCTCAAACGAATGGGCGGCTCTGGAGGTGCGCAATATAGCTATGATTCTTTCTTAGAGAAGAAATTCTGATTGATAATTGATTTTTTTTAAGAAAATTTTATAATTTATTTGTCATTGCAACCATTCACAATAGTAAATGTGAGCTAAAATATACAAAACAAAAATTGGCAGCATTGAAGATAGAAGTTATACCACTTTAATGAGGTATTCGGATAATATTCGCTTGATCAGTTCAACTCGAAAACTTTGTTGTTGCTTTCACCTGTATATTTTTGACGAGTGAACAGACAGACCAATCGAAGACTGTTTGCTATGAATGGATTATTCTTTAAATATATTCGCTTACTATTTCATCCCGACACAGAATCAGTGCCCATGAACCGGGCATCTTCCATGTGGAAGGGCACAATATCAGAGGCAATAATTTATTTTTTTTTCCTACTCACTGCTAGTCGTCACCTCCCCCCTCTCATTGTCAACTTAACCAGGCAATCGCGGTTTACGATTATTCATTGTTGCTTTAGTTCGTCATTTGTATATTTATTTACCCATTTATTTATTTGTGGAATATTTTTTGTGGAATAAAGATGTGTTGTTTGGTATACTTACACCATATAGGCTTTTTTATGAGTACCTAAATCTACAATGAATGTATGTACATATGTAAGCTTGTATATTAATTACGATGATGATACATATATTATACATACATATACTATAATTGGCCTTATTTCTTGCTTTTCCTTTTAGAAGCTTGTACTCATTAATATTGGTGGATGAGTTTATTTTAAAAATAAATACAAATGTTAAGAAAAGCTATTTCTAATTTCATGGGAAGCTAATCGCTTTTACTCTCATATGTGTTTGCATGTGTATCTCGTTAATTGGTTACCCGCTAATTGTGAAGATAATTAATAACTACCTAATGACAAAAACTAGTTTTAAAGGGTTTTTAAATAGTTAAAAAAACAACTGCCATTTTTTAAAAATTCCAACGAAAACAGCAATTTTCAGTCGATAATGCTTTAAAACCAAATAATCGGGTTTCATTTACGCACAGAAATTGCTCACTATTTATACTAAATATATTTTTTCGTTCAGCTTCTCATAAGCAAACAGTTAGCTCCATTAATTGCGAATCCACTAATCAGGAAAATGACTTTAATTCCGTTTCCGTTCGCTGTGAAATTAAATGTTTTGATTTCAAGAAATACTTCAAACTGATCAAAATCTCCAAATTGCTTTAACTTCATTTAAGCAATTAACGGTCATTACCAAAAAAAGTGTAGAGTAAATATTTGAGTAGTTAGAAATCTAAAAGAACCGCTATTTCAATGAATGAAGGCATTGGATTAATTCTAAACACGACACAATGTGTTCAATGTGGCTTTGTCAGATAAACTGCGGTCATTCCTTCGAGTACTTGAAAACCGATTAGACTTTGACTTACATAAACAAGCGGTCACTTTTAATCATTAATATGGTAGGTTTCGTAGTTGTTTCTTTGTAATGGCTACGGTTTTTTATGTTTAAATGTGGTTTTGATAAAAAAGTACTTAAACTGCGAATTATTGCCCTAACTCGTTTTGTATTTGTTCAATTTGGTGTTAAAAAATGTAATGTTTTTTCTTTTCAAAGTTAGAATTAAATTTTTTAATTTGTTAATTACTCACTGATTTTACACCCAAGCCCTATCCTTGCTAACCTTAATGAATCCTGTGTTGAACACTGAGATTCAAAAGATTGTTTAGTGCCTTAACTTGCGGAAATTATAACCGATGAATTAAAACAGCAAAATAAAAGAATGACTTAATTTTGACCGGTCAGTTTATTAGATTATATGCATAATAAATAAGTTTTCCATACCAGAATATGATTTTGATTGTTCGGCTATGCTATGCCAACAGGTGCTACTACGAATCAAGAGACAGTGGCTGTCCGATGGAAGAGAACATCTCAGCTTTGAAGGTTTGCGACTCGGAACCCGTCGGCGGATGCAGGGGAAGAAGAAGACCATCACTCTGTTCGAGAGATCAGGTGGAGAAGGACCTGGCTTCGCTAGAATCTCGAATTGCGGCGAAATAGCGAAAAGAAGAAGCGACTGGCACGCTGTTGTTAACTCGGTTATAAACGCGTTAGCGGTGTCTACGGCAGTAAAGAAGTCCAATCTGAACAATTTCTTCACATATCATATCGGTTCGATGCCGAATTTAGTGAAGAGCTTTCTATACAAGGAATTGAATTTGATCTTCAGCTATATGCTATAGCAGCTGCTTGGGGAAAAGAGAACGTGTACAAAATTTCAGATCGATATCTGAAAAACTAAGGGACTATTTGCATATATACAGACTGACGGACAGTGACTCAGCTCGTCACGCCGATTATATTATACATATGTATGTATATAAAACGAACTGCAAGTAAATATAAATACGGTTTGTTACTATGTACTGTTTACCCCTTAAATTTCGAATATATGTACATAAGCAAGTACAGATGTACATTAATAGCAGCTGCTGTGTATCCAATGCAGTGTTCTACATAAAATTTGGGGCAATAAAGAAGCCGCTGGTTCAGTGCACCTCAACAAAAGCGAGCGTGAGCGCTTCTCGATCGATTTTCGCTGAAAAAAGAGCAAACAAATTACAGGAACTTTATTAGTGTATTTAGAAAATAAATTTTATGAGAGTATTTAAAATCTTATCCTTATAAAATTTAAGCTATTTAATCTAGAACATATCGAATGAAAGTGATTAGATAATTTCTGAGATGAATTCCACAATTAAATTTTGGTTGTGTACCCTCCTTTCCCCGCGCTTTAAACGGCTTCCACTTTTTTGATATGTTTGTGGTTTTTGTGGTTTTTGATGGCTATAGCCATCCAGTATGTTTTGAATGAGTTTGTGTTGTAGTCTCTTTAAGGTCGCGTGAAATTCGGAAGAAGCCTTATATGATGACTAATGCAGCTGACGCACATAATGTGCCCAAATTCATACATACATTCATCGCTAGTGATTTATTGCCGCCATTCATAAAAGTGGAGCGAGAACCGTCTCCCAATTACGCTATAAAGTAAAGTAAGGGTATCAAAAGGCTACTCTGTCATATGGTATACTGCAAATGAATGAACGTGAGCTAAATTAGTCTGAGATTAAAAGCAGTCAGTTTCATTCAAAAAGTTTACTACGTAAATTATTGAGAATAATTGAATTGGAGAACGTGGCGAAAAGTTATAGTTGAGGTTAAGTTTGTGCATTCGCTAGAACTTTTAATAAGCTTGAAGTATTTCGTAAATATAAAAATTATATTGGCAGAACTGAAATATTTTCTGCATAGCGGACTTCAACTGGTCAGTCGGAGCTGGTTAAAGAGTATAGACATGACAACGCTGATGAGCTTGCAAGAAAAGGCACCCATACCCAAATCCCTTGACGTCGTACACTCTGGCGCTGGACTCGCCCGTGCTCAGTAATCATTGGTCAGCAAAAAACACCCGTGGGGTTGTGAAAGCCTCCTGGTCCATGGTGCAACGCAAAAGGTCCATGTTCATGCTCTTAGCAAGGTTAACATGGCCGCAACTATAGGTGTCCTAACTGGACACTGTTCCATTGGCAATCAGGCGATGAGGCTAAAGATTTTAGAGGACACTCTCTGGCAAAGTTGCAGGGAGGAAGGTTAGGTGGAAACATCTAGACACTTTCTCCTTCACTGTCCAGCTTTCGCTAAACTAATTTTGAAGAATCTTGGTTGCCATACTTTCTACAAACCCTGCGGGTTGGCTGGAGTCCTTATTGGCCAGTTTAATACATTTGTGGCTGGGTCTAGGCGCTTTATAGATATACGACAGTCTTTTTGATCCCTACATAGGAGTTCTGGGAATCACAACGGACAAGTGTCTCTAGCAATCCAACTGTGATTATTCGTGGTCACATGAATATCAGCCTTTTACCTAATCTTCCATAACGAAAAATGGTCTGATGCAATCAAATCAGATGATTAGATGAACTAGGCTGACTTTTTTCTTGATTCGTTCGCAAAAAGTTCCATCGAAGATCTGTTTGATTTAATTGATTTTGATATGGTCAGTCAAAAAGATTAGTTAGAGCGCTCGCTATTATCGCCAATATTGTCTTACAGATAAAGCATTTCTTCTGGATGCTAGGGAACCTTGAAGACTCTTTCGGAAGCGCACTACAAACACCGAAATTTGTAAGCTGGAAACTTCTCATCTAAAAAAGCACCCTGTATTTGAGCAATTGCAATCAATGCTAGACATGCAGTCTTAATAATTCAATCTGGCAACACTGTAGACCCGAATAATAAAGGCATAAACGCTTGACTGCCGACGAGCAACAATGACTCTGCCGCAGCATCAGCAAAAACAAGTGTGTGTGTACTTATGTATGTATGCACATTGGTGGAGAGGCATAAACACCATAATTCAAAAGTACTGTGTTGACGTTGTTTTGCGCTTTGCTGGCGATCACAGCGGCAATTGCCAAAAAAGGGGGATAGAAGCAAAAAAATATCGGGCACAAAAAGGCTTCAGACAAACTTAACTGTCTGGAACTCCGCGTACATGTCGGTTTTAATATTTTCTTGTTTTTGTTATGGCGCATTATTTCGTCCTTTCCGCATACATTGCTACGCTGTGACGTCATTCTACTGAATGCCCAAACCTCTTGCCATTAGCTATTCTCCCAAAGCTCGCTAAATGTATTTCTATAAAAAAGGAATTATGGGACAACAAAAATGTAAATAACGCAAAAAGTGGGTAAGAGAGATACGTGAAAAAACGCTTGCTGTGAGTTCTAACCATGGAATGAAAAAATACCAAACCGAACCCAATGGTGGCTGGTCAATGTTTTTAAAAGCAAACGGCTGATGTCAGTCTTTGGCGCCAAAAACGCTGATAGCAACAGAAGATTTGGCAATCACATCACGCGGATTTAGATATACATATGAACTTATATATAAGTATATACAAATATATACAAATACATACAGACATATGTAGGTATATATATAACCATATATCCATATGTATGTATGTGCAGTCAACAAAAGCGTCGTTGGCGGCAAACGAAGGCGTCATTTTACCCAGCTATGTATATAAATATGGGGAATTGGTTCTTGTTAGTAGTATTGTTTTCCCATATACATACATATATGTATGTATGTATGTATCTTATGTTTTGCTGCTTTTGCCGCCATTGTTTCAATTACACTTGAGCGTAATTTGTAAACATTTTGGGTATGCGATAAATGTCTCCCAAAGCACGCTCGAGAAACCCTAGGAAGCATTGGCGTCGTCGAATTTCCATTCAATGTTGTCATCATTTCCCCCACCTACTCTCTGAGGACAAAATGCATAGTTGCGCAAAATAATAGTAATTTATTATACTTATGCGGGAAATGTTGCTATATATGTATGTGCATATGTATGTTTGTATGTAATATTTATTTTAACGATTAAGTAAGCCGCGTCTGATCTCATTGGAGAGACCGAAAGTAATACGAGTTCAAAGCAAGAACGAAAATTAGGTTTTCTAATTACTAAATGTCCTCGAGTCAACCAGACACAATTCCGTGTTTAGTCCAGTTAAGTAGGTCCGAGTGTCGTGGGAACAATTTTTATGTTCGTCGCACAAAAGAGCCTTTAACAGATTGAGCTTGTTTCTATTTTCACCAGGTAATAGTACACCAAACTATAAATCGTAATAAATATTTTCAACTGCCGAAACACTGAAATTTCTTAATATTTGCCAAGACTAATTTTTAAGCAACCATTTGCTTGGAAGTGCTTCGTGTTCGAACAACTTTTGTTGGATTCGACTTATCTTGAAACACCCATGCGTTCGACTGTTTCTTACTTTCGGGCACATACGTATAAATATACGATTCATCACCTGTCACGTTGTCACAGACGTGTTTCGAATCACCGATATCGTATTTTGTTAACATTTCTCTCGACCAATTGACTTAGCCTTATTTTGAGTATAGAGAACAATGTGTGGGATTCAACGTGAACAAATATTTTTTACAGTCGAATGTCCATGCCCAATGTTGAATGTATGCTGGTCCCACTAATATCCATAGTTATCTCAATCTCACGATAGGTCACAGGACGAACTTGCAATATCAGTTTGTTGACAGCATCAGCAGTTTCCGGAACAACAACTGATTTTGGACGACCTTTTCAAAATTCTTCCTTTACGATCTCGATTGAATTCACCAAACCATCGATAAACACGGTTCCTTGATGGAGCTTCATCATCAAAAATGGAATTAAATTCATCTATGCACTCTTGATGAGTTATCTACGTCGAAAGTTGTAAAAATAATCGCGCGAAAATGTTCGAAATTTTTGGCCGAGAAAAATATTTTAAGTTACTGTAGACAGTTCAAATAGCACTCGTATCTCAAAAAGTTTTGAGCATGCATACAGCAGGTGCATCATAGCTATATGCTATAGTATTCCGCTCTAAACAGTATTCATGGAGATTGTACCTTTGCCTCGGAGAAAAATGCACGCAAAATTTTATGAAAATATCTTCTAAAACAAAAAAGTTTGTCATGCAAGAACTTGATTTGGATCGGTCAGTTTGCATGTCAGCTATGTATACTATATACTATAATGGTCTGACCTACGTTCTGAAATTTCAACACTGTCTTTGATAATAATCTGAGTACAATTTCATGAAGATATCTTGTCAATTATAAAAGTTTTCAGTAGAAGGACTTGATTCTGATAGATCAGTTTTTAAGACAGCTATATGCTATAATTATCCGATATCGGCGATTCCGACAAATGATGAGCTGCTTGAGGAGAAAAGGGCGTTTGCAAAATTTCAGATTGATATCTCCAGAATTGAGCGTCTAATTCACATATTTACATACAGGTAGGCAGCCGGACATGGCTAAATCGACTCAGCTCGTCTCCCTAATTGCTTATATACATACATACGTACACATGTACATATGTATGTATATACTCTTTAAAATTTCCGACTTTTCCTTTTTGAATGTTACAAACTTTATAGCCCTGTTAAGTCGTTGCAAGAAGGGCGAACTAGGTCTTACCATATACGAAAACCAAGACGAGTGAAGCCAAGCTGCCTATAAGCTCGCTGCCAGTCAGTGTGATAAAACTAGCAAGAGATAATAGCCTAAAGGCAGATATACAGTATGTTGACACCAAAAAATGTGATTGTCAACGAAAGTGTCAGTGATGGTAGCACAGAAATAACATCAACAACAGCAACAAGCATAATCACATCAGCATGTGGCTGGCGTGCAAGAATCTACTGCTGTCTGTCCCCCCTAAAGTAGGTCATAACTTGACTTGTCACTATGACGAAGCAAACACACACTTATGTATTTGCATGTCCATAGCTATACGCTAAAGCGGCAACATCCTTCCGTTTCGAGTAGTTGTTGCACACAAAACATTTGCTTTGTTGATTTGGCAGCTTGTGGCTTCGAAAAAAGTGGAAATAAAACAAAATATATAGAGCGGGCATCCTTCGGCATCTTATATGTGTGTGAATCTGCTTTTAGTACAACAACTTTTTGCAACTACTGTCAGCGTGTGTGGTATTGGCTTGCGGCATGATGAAACGGCGAGTGACAGTGGCATCACGTCATCATCTCAATACACAAATACAACAACAAAAAGCCAAAGGAAGTGAAAGTGTTCAGTGAGACGATTTTATAAGGATTCAGATGTTGTATGCGACGATGAATCAGACAATAGCGGAGCGGGTTTTTTCATATAGACAGTCGATCATAATGGGATGTGTCCATATTCTTCTAGGAAATATGTATGTGCATATATAAGATTATATAGAGTGAATACTGTCAAGCAACAACCAACGCATATCTTTGGTCGATTCTGCACAGGATGCTAGCGCTTAACGTTGATGCAAAAGGTTATTTGCAGCTAAGAAAGTGGATCTATGAAGTAATGTGAGACATGTCTATTATATAAATCCAATCTTGAGTTAATTTTGGGACACTCTTTAAATATATGTATGTAGTGATATATGATCCTTACAGTATGTCCGTCAATCGTCGCAGACTTGTTGGCATATACCATAGACTTGACGTAGCCCCACAGGCAATAGTCTAACGGTTTCAAATCGCTTGATCAATTGACTGGGCCATTTCGAGAGATAACGCGTTCACCAAATTTGGTTTTCAATAAATCGCTTGTAACATTCGCTGTGTGGCTTGTGGCGCCGTCCTGTTGGAACCACATATTGGCCAAGCCGATATCTTCCAATTCGGACCAAAAATATTCGGTTGCCAATGAGCGGCAGTGATTCCCATTCACAGTAACGTGCCGGTCTTGATCATCACGGAAGAAGTACGGCTCAATGACGCTGTCGGCTCATAAACCGCCCAAACCGTAACTTTTTAGGGATGCAATGGAGACTCATGGAATACCTGTGGATTGCTGCCTGACCAATAACGTATATTTTGCTTACTGACGAAGCGATTCAGCAGAAATATGCCTCATCGCTGAATCGCATTTTCAAGTTATTGGTCAGACCAATTCACGAACATACGACGATTCAAGTAGTCAAGCGGCTACAGTTCTTGCGTCAATTTGATCTTGTAAGGATGTACAGTGCATCACTAAAGTAAGTATGCAGCAATGGTATCACCATGGTACAAAAGAAATAAAATTCAAAAGTAACAATACGAAAAGAAAATAAAATTTTATTTATTTTTCAAAGTCTTATCTACATATTTACAACAAAAAATAATACAAAAGTAATTCTGTTTTTAGCCAAATCGGCTTAATATCAAAAAAGTCTTAAAATTACATCACAAAAATAAGTATGCATTTAATCAAAAACCGAATTCAAGAAAAAAATGTAATATTATGATGAACTGTTAATATTTCGTTGGATAGCCTTTACTCTTTTTGACAGCTTTTAACCGCGATGGCATAGAGTTTACCAGGTTCTGAGTCAGAGAAATTGGAATCTTCCCCCATTCCTCCATAAGCGCTTTCTTTAAGTCATCTTTGCCTTTTATTTCATGTTTCCTTATTTGTCTGTCAAGATGTTCCCACAAATGTTCAATAACATTAATATCTGGCGATTGAGGTGGTGTTTTTAGCTGCTTTGGTGTGTTATACAACAGCCATTCTCTGACAACTAGAGCTGTATGCTTGGGGTCATTGTCCTGTTGGAAGACAAATGATCGCTCAAGCCCCAATTTTAATGCACTTTGCTTTAAATTATCCTTCAAAATGTTAAGATAAACCATTTTATCCATTATTCTTTCAATCACAACCAAATTTCCTACACCAGAAGCCGCCATACAACCCCACACCATTATTGAGCCACCACCATGTTTAACAGTACCGGTCATGTTTTGAGGATCGAGCTCTGAATTTGCTTTTCTCCATACTTTTCCACGTCCGTCGGAACCAAAAATATTAAATTTACTCTCGTCAGAGAAAATAACGGTATTCCAAAAGTTTTCGTCTTTGGTTTCGTGAAGTTTTACAAATTCAAGTCTTTTCTTTCTGTTAGTACTATTTACAAATGGCTTTTTACGGATGTTCCGACCATGGAAACCAGCAGTATACAAAGCACGACGAATGGTTTGGGGTTAGAAGTCTTGCCAGTTTCTTTTTCTATTTCGGCCTGTATTTTAGGGGCACTTATTTTGGGGTTTTTCTGTACCTTTCGTACAATTATTCTGCGTTCCTGCTCCGTGAAAATTTTCGGGCGCCCAGTTCTTGGTTGATTCTTGGTATTACCATCTCTTTTAAATTTTTCAATAATTTTTTGTACTGTGGCGTTGCTTTTGTTAACGTCTTTTGCAATTTGGCGTTGGCTTTTTTTATCTTTGTACAATTTTATTATTAAATCCTTCATATCTTGTGAAAGTTCTTTGCCTCGAGGAGCCATGACCAAATTTTTAACTAAAATTCACTTTATAACTTTAAAAAAGGTTCGTGCCTACACAACGAAACAAATTTGTAGGTCTTTCTCGCAAATAAATCACATAAAGACTAACGAAATACATAAATTTGCGAACTGCATACATACTTTTGTTATATGATTTTTACCGTTTCCTATGAATTGACGCCAGACAAGATAACGGGAATATTTGTAGTCATCGCGTCTTTTATATTCTTGGAAGAAATCTTGCATAGCACTTGCATACATATTTTGACAAAAAAATTTCCAATTATTTTGGAAATAAATTCACATATTCGGCTGTTAATCATGGTGCATACTTACTTTAGTGATGCACTGTAGGTCAAGATCTTTTCGCAAAATTTGTCACAATGGCGTCACGGAGATGCCCAGCGTTTGAGAACGACGTGTGAGTGACTGATTTGGGTCTTTCTCAATTGATGCGCTAGCGGCAGCAATATTCTCGACACTTCGAGCACTTCTTTGTCTCACTGGCACGGGAACATTTTGTACTATGTTTGTGGATTCAAATTTTTCCATTAGACGTTCTGACAGAAAGATTATGACGACCATAAATTGGACGTAGTGCTCTTAAAGTTAAGGCCACTGACTCCATATTTCGGTAGTAAATTTTAATAATTTCGACTCCTTGTTGGATCGTATACCTCTCCATGATGAAATGGCAAACCATTCTGAAGAGAAATGGCAAACCATACTGAAGAGAAATGTCAAAAGAGCTTGGAAAAGATATGGCGTCTTTTGCTGTCCATCAGTCTACTTTTGTAGCTTCCCTATTGAAGAGCCAGTTATTTCGCTCACAGAACTCGATTGCTTAGTGTCAACTATTGCATAAAAAAACACATTTCGTTTGACTGCTAAATTTGACACATCGTTTTGTAATTTTTGCAATAAAATATTTTTTTTTTTGCGCTCAGTTTCATGTCTCCACCAAGGTGAGGGTTAAAGGTGTGACTTTTCAAATAAACCTTCAACGATTTTTTTTATTTTGTTTTATTTTTTAGTTTTAAAACCTTTAAGTTTTTATGAAAACTTAAACTTACTCATCAGCTTACCTAACCCCCCGCCGTTGTTGCAACGAGCTTCGAGTTCACAACGCCAAGCGTCAAGCGTTTTAGTTAAACTATCTCTCTAGCGAGAGCATACTATGTGTTCATGTGCATGCGTGTGTGTGTGTTTGTGTGTGTGGCAATTAAGAGACGCCTATTAACATTTGTTTAATTAATCTCAAAGCGTTCATTTACACTTCTGCAAAGCGTTGGCGTGTCGGCAGAGTTAGCGACAGCGGCGCTGCATGAATTAAATACACTTAGTTGGCGCTCCACAAACAATCATTGGCTCGTCAACTTACATGTAAGTATGTAAATACATACTTACATGTACATATACATACGTATACATTTATGAGCGCTGATGAAAGATAGATGCTTTGACCGCAGGTGGCTTCTGCGTGCGGTGGGGCAGACCAATGTGTGTGGGTGTTTGTGTGCGTGTGTGAAATCATGACTATATTTCCGTAAAGTTACAAATGTCGTTGAAGTTTTATACATACTTATGTAAGTAAATGTAAATATATACATAATGTAGATATGTGTATTTTTACATATTAACATGCATTCGTCGCGCCAGTTGTGCTTGGCACACTCATTTACCTACAAAACTGCTCGCTAACGAATTGTGAGCGATGCCAGTTACTAGCTGTAATTAAATAAATTTGTGTGTTGCACGAGAACAACAACAAAGTGAGTGCGTGAGTGTGTTTTGATGGCGCTATGTCATTGGGGTTTAAACACATTCCATGGTGGGCACAGCCGCGACGGCAACGGCGACGGCGACTGCAAGCGCAGCGGTGACAGGGCGCAAATTTGGCATATTTGGAGCCAAGGCGGGCGGTTGCGTTAAACTAAAATACGCACACATATGTATACAAAAACATTTGTATTACAACTGCAATCTGCACATACTATATAACGCTAGATATCCCCCCCGGATATGCGTTAAATTTTCCATTCAGAAAAATGTTTATAAAAAATGCTAGAGCTTGGTGCGAGTAACAGTTTCGGAGATACAGCCTTGAGAACTTGTGCGCTCGAGGCTAGCTAGGAGGATTTTTTTCGATTACAACTATTTGAAAAAAAGTCGCGAAATTTTCACTGAAATTAAATTTTTTTTTTGTAAAAATGTCTGCCAAAAATCCGATTTTCAGTTTTTTCACTTCGTACAAGTTCTAAGTTAGGGTTTTAACTAAAACATGTATTTTTTCACTCTAGTTGATCCTGTAAAGAGTTATCCTGCTAACGCGGACGCATCTTTTTTCCGAGGGGTCACCGGAAATAGCGTCGCAATGGCCGAGATTAAAATATTTTTTCTTTCCAAAAATTTCACAATTTCTTTGTTAATTGTAGTAAAATATTTTATTTTTTATAGAAGATGAAAATTAGTTTAAAAAAAGTTCAATTTTATCCATAATTACGGTTTTTGAACAGATCACAAAACTGGTAAGGCTTTGATTGGTTCATTTGTCTTAAGATTTTGTCAATTGAGTTTCCGAATTCATAGAAAACATTTAAAACATCGGACGTCTAACTAAAATAGTTTCTCGAAGCAAATCTCTCATTCTGCCATTGGAAGACAGCTTCAAACTTAAGAACCCAAAGGTTTGTGGGACAATTTTTGTTTCTCAAGTAGGAACCAATGTGCTAGAGCTCTTCGATATGGCATTTTGCATGGTATTTTGAAAGCGTTGCCAGATTGAAAGAATACCAAAGAACAAAACGCTTTCTCTTGATTTTTTATTTTTTCTATTTTTGTATTACGAAGTTTTATTAATTTTAATTCCGTCCGCGGTATTAAGAATATATTTGGAAGGGATTTCTGCTTGATAATATGCTTCGTTTTCCATCCCGATCATTGCAGTCTGTTGTCAAATGAGAGTAAGAAAGGATTTTATGCGTTCGTATACCAATTTGTAGAGTCAGAAATTCTATACGATTTGCTGGTTGAATCAAACAGCATTATTGTTATTGTTCTTATGACAGAGAGATCTAATTTGGCGCAGATTCCATAGAAAGAAGTGCCGTGAAGAGGTCAAAATCTCATTTTGATGTTCCTCGGTATGCTGGAGCTGCCCTTAACGAGTGATATTCCTTAATGGTCAATTGCGGTGTTTATTAGTTGTACAGCATTCCTTTCTTCGTTTTTTTTTGCGCCAACCAGCAATATTCATATGTATGCGTACGTATGTATGCCTTAGTTTTCCCAAGGTCTTATCATTTAATTGTTGCTGCATTTTGTTGCTAGTTTCTAGTTTTCGCTCCACAAATTAACATACTCGTAGTTTATTACACCCGGTCGGTGCATTAGTTTTGGCGGTTGGTTTACTTCATTTCAATTTCAACATTCTCGAATTCGTTATTACCCACTGGTGGCACTTTTTTATGCTGACCTCATTACTCCCGGCTATACGGAAGGTGGGGAGGGTAGGCGTTGTTCTAGCAAGCAAAATTATAACACTTTGCATTTTTCATTTGGTCCGTTGCGACGCGCCAACAATGGCGGGTATGAGTAATCAAAGAGCGATATGTACATACATACGTACATATGTAAACGTATTTATGTAGGTATGAATGTATGTACATGGATACGTAGCTTCGTAGCGAGTACATGAAAAGCTTGCAGCTTGTTGCTTCACAAGGCAGCGTGACTGGTGTCAATCTGCCTGATCGGTGGCAAGTACGTGTGAATGTATACACATACACATAAATATACAAACAGTAGCACGCACTCAATTATACCCTAAGTGCGTTGTTTCTTTATCATTTTAGAATTGTGCTTTAATGTTGTTGTATTTTTAGATATATACATATGTACGTGTACTTCTATCTTTCGTGTATTTGCTACTCTTATTATGCTGGCATTATGCTTCTGGCTTTGCGTGCGCAAAGTTCATTAGCACTAAATACACTAGTTGTTGGTTGTTTGTGAAAGTACAAAAAATATAAGCTAAAAAAATTATAACCTCAAAAAAAAATGTAACCTAAAAAAGAAAAAAAAAAATTATGTAACCAGCTGTGCACAATCATTATGCTATAACTCTGCATTTATCTTTTTCTTACTTGCCGCTATGCCACCCAAGCGTCTGCGGTTCACTTCAAATGACACCTCAAAGTTCGCATTTCTTTCACAGTCCCACAGACGCCAGTCGCCAACCGAAAAGACCAAGTGAAGTCAATCGGGTCTGCTGGCTTTTCAACTTTTCCGTGAAGCGCTGAAGTATGACTCCCATTAGGCAACTAATTTTCTCCATTTCTGTTACTTCTCATTTATTCATTTATTTGTATTATTTTCTTCTAACTTTTTTAGCACCGTAGAGTCTGTATACATGTGTATGTATATATGTATGTAAATGATCAGCGTGACTGGCTGAGACGATATATCCGTCTGCATATAATTAGTTTTTGAAAAATCGAAAATTTTGCACGCTTCAAGCAACCGATATAGCTGCCATATAAACCTTAAAGTTCCAATTCATGTTTTTGTATGTAAAACTTTTTCATTTATGAAGGGTATGAACTTTTTTCTGGTTTTTTTCCAACTTGTGTTCGTTAGTTTTTTCCTACTTAAGCGCACCTAATTAATTGGTTATGCCTTTTTTTACTTTCGGTATTCACTTATCGGTTTGTTATTTCACAGGAAAAATATTAAATAACAAATTTCTTTAGGTCTACATGATCACGATTTGTAATTTGAGCTGTTTTTTCCGCAATTTTGAAAATCTTATACAGTATATCACTCAAGCACGTTCTTGCTGAATCGGCATGAACAAATGAAATTCTTATTAAACATCATAGCGCATTAGATCTAATGATGTAATTATCATGTTATGACTGGAAAGCATGCCCGATAATTGGTATTTAAGTGTGCTCTGTCCAATCCACAAAAAGGGAAACCCCACAGTCTGCGCCAACTACCGTGGGATCAGCCTCCTCAACAACGCATATAAGATTCTATCAAGCGTATTGTGTGAAAGATTAAAGCCCACCGTTAACAAACTGATTGGACCTTTTAAGTGTGGCTTCAGGCCTGGAAAATAAACATTTGAGCAGATATTCACCATACGCCAAATATTGGAAAACAGTCTGAATGTCTGTATTTGCTATCCTCGCAAAAGGAATACGAAGTTGACTTCGAGCAATATCAAAAGTTCCGTCGGGATCGGGAAGGACCTCTCCGAGCCGTTCGTTACCAATTGATGTTTCAGACAAGGCGACTCCCTATCGTGCGACTTCTTCAAACTACTGCTATATAAAATAATTCGAGCTGCAGAGCTGAATAGAGAAGGTACAATCTTCTACAAGAGTAGAGTATTTGCTGCTGTTGCTGCTTCTTCAATTAAGACAAAGAAACTAAGACCTGGTGGTGAACGAGAACAAGACGAAATATCTCCGGCATCAAACAAACAGTCGTCGCACTCGCGACTTGGCTCCCACGTCACTGTTGACAGTCATATCTTAGAAGCCATAGATAATTTCGTCTACCTTGGAACCATCATTAACACCAACAACTACGTCAGACTCGAAATCCAACGCAGAATATCTCTTGCCAACAGACGCTTCTTCGGACAAGGAGTAGGCAATTGAGAAGTAAAGTCCTCTATCAACTACCAAACTCTGCAATAGCAACAGCGAATATCGCAGTCAATGGAACGATGAGCTGTACGAGTTATATGATGAAATTGACATAGTGCAGCGAATTAAGAGACAGCGACTAGGCTGGCTAAGTCATGTCGTCTGAATGGATGAAAGCGCTGCAGGTCTGAGAGTATTCGACGCAGTACCCGCCGTGGAAGCAGAGGTGGAGACGATCTGCACTCCCGTTCCCATGACAGTCGGCCACGGCCACGGAATTCAACTCGGCAGAATTCTGCCGCTACAACAACAACAACAACTTCAGATCTTCACTCCGTTGGTCAGGTGGAGAAGGACCTGGCAACACTTGGATTTTCCAATTCGCGATCCAGCGAAAATGAAAGTGGACTGGCGCGTTGTAACCGCGTACTCGGTGTCTACGCCATGAAAGAAAAAGAAGAAGGTTTGGTGGAAAGGATACGGTTTTGAAAATAATTTCGATTTTTTCAAGATGCTCTGATGTAAATTTTGTAAACAAACGTCTTTTATGTTAGGGTAGTCGGTGTTTTGCAAAAACACAGAATTTTGACAAGTCTTTCGAGCATTACCCGAATTCTTATTGCAATAATGATTTGTTTATAGTTTTTGGACTTGTGTTAATTGTAAGCCGAAAAATCCGCCTCACAGCCAGACACTTTTATCGGCGTCCACGTGAAATTCGGCTATGGAATCACGGGATTCTATTTTTTTAATTAATCACAAATTTCAAAACGGATTTAAATCCTATAAAATTTATTAAATAAAAAGCTTCTCAAAAAGTTTTTTAGAAACACGTTTTTTGAATTGCAAGTGTATATAACCCCTAAACTATTAATCAATTAAAATGATTCACTTCCTCTTATTTATTTTTCATTTTACTATAACCATTTGTTTATGACTTTAGCTTTACATACTGTTGAATAGCAAAGGGCAGCATTGTGTTAACTTTGTTATAGCAAATATTTGTTTTATAACTCATTGTGGGTCAAGTGTTGTCTGCCTTATTTGCACGTACTTCAAACATACACACATGCACACATACACACATACTTATATGACTGCATTTGCATGTGTGTACGCTCATGTGATGTTTACCTCTCCGCCCGAAAATATTTACAAAACGCGTCAATAAGTGGGACTTTTATTCGCGTTTACTTGAAGAAACACCTCGACTTTCACATGCTGGTACATATGTTTGTATGTCCACATACATACATATAAACTTGTTTATACATACATTGTATGTACCCATATACATACATATGTAAATATGTCTATATGCGTGCTTATACAAGGGAATCATTTTGCAAATGAACAATCGCAGGTGTTTTACGCCCGACATGGTTGATGCATACGTGTACACCACACACACCTACTTACATAAATATGTACATATGTCTGTTAACTTCTGGAAAAGGTGTTTCCCTTAAACAGCCCAATGAAATAATGTCATCAAGTGCAATTTGTTTAATATTTTTCATTTTGCATTCATTTTGCATGCATCCGCGGCCTTTTCTCGCTTGCTTTTTTGAGTACATGCATTTTTTCGTTGTTTTTATTTTGTTTATTTTTTTTATTTTTTTATATTTTTTTTTATTTTTTATATTTTTTTTTTTTTTATATATTTTTTTTAATTTTTTGTTGTTTGTTTATTACATACATATGTACATAGTTCACCCCCATAAAGCAAATTGAGTAATACAATTGAATGATTTTGTTTTTTGAGTTTGCCACATGTATCAAATTTAAATTGATAGAAAAAATAAACTATACTTTTATACAAATCAAACTAAGCAGCTTTCAGGCGTGTTATCGGTGCAAATATTTTTTAAAGAGAGTTGCCACGTCGTGAAAAAATGTATATCATAAGGGAAACGTGCTCTCGCAATAACCCCGAAAATTTGAAGTGGATCCGACAAACTAGTTTTTACGTGTATGTACATATGTACATACATACATATGTACATTGTGTGTACATAAGCGTATTTTTACCCTCTTGGGTATACTTATTAGGTACTGATCGGATTTTTGAATTTTTGAAAGAAATTTCCGTTTTTGAGTCACTCCGAAGTGTAAATTTGTTCACAAAAAAGTTGCCTTTTTAAATTTAAGAAAAAAGTTTTTTTTGGAAGTAAAAGAATTAAAAAAAATTTTTTTTGAAAACAAAAAATATTTTTAAAAAAATATTTAAAAAAGTATTTAAAAAAAATATTAAAAAAAAATATTTTGAAAAAAAAAATATTTTGAAAAAAAAATATTTTGAAAAAAAAAATATTAAAAAAAAAAAACATTTTGAAAAAAAAAAATATTAAAAAAATATTTTGACTACTTCTTCAGTCATTGCCTGTATTCGTCTATAGCAATATTAGTTTTTGTTGGAACCCGAAGTTGCGATAATTTTGAGCAGAAAATTTTTACACCGCGTTACCCCTTTTTCGAATGTCCTCCGGGGACTCCCTTGACCCCTCCAAGGGAATTCAATTTTTTTTAATTAATCGTCGTTTATTAAAGAATATTAATTTTTTAAAATGAAATTTTTTTTTTATTTATTTTTATTAAAAAATGCTTCTAAAAAGATTTACTAAAAAGCGCATTTTTCCAACTTGTACAAGTATATAACCCCTTAAATCACGCATATTTCAATACTACTTAAAATACCATTTTACCGCTCTACTTACAGATTGTCGGTCTTTTGGGCATCGTCTTTGGCGCGCTCATACTCAACAGTATCGGTGTAATCGAGGTTGATGGCCATGTCGGTTTCCCGATACAGGCAGTTTTGCCAATTATGCTCATAACACTCGGTTCGATTGTGGTATTCATCGCATTCTTGGGCTGTTGTGGTGCCATACGTGAATCGGTCTGCATGACTATGTGCTATGCCGTCTTCCTGTTGGTGCTGCTCATTATACAGCTAACAATTGTTGTACTACTATGGACCAATAAGGATAAGTTCAACAGTGCCATGGGCGAGGTCATCGATAAAGCATGGGATAGTCGTAGCAAGGAACCGGCCGTCTTCGAGGCTATACAAGTTTCAGTAAGTGTGTTTAATTATAGGTATGAGTTCATTGGTTTTAACATATCTCCTTTCTTTCGTTTAGTTGAAATGTTGCGGCAAGAATGGCATCTCCGATTATGTGTTATTGCTACAAACGCCACCCGCAAGCTGTTGTGAGCACAATGATTGCTTGAATCCATTAAACATTTATGGTGGTTGCCGTAGCAAATTCCAAGAATTCATGTCCTTCAGCACTGACACAGCCAAATACGTTGGCTTGGGATTGATCGCTGTGGAGGTGTGTACAATTTTTCCAATAATTGTTGTTTTTTCTTTATTAAATTGTTTTGTTTATTTAACAGTTGGTTGGTTTCATCTTCGCCTGCTGCCTGGCCAATAACGTGCGCAACTACAAGCGCCGAAACGCCTACTAAGCGCGACTCAAGCCCACTCCACTCGCAAATGTTCCACAAATTTTTTTATTTTCTGCTTCTTGATGTCGTGATGTCGTCATAAAACGCACATTTATTTCGAAATATAAAATAATATGCAATTGTGTTTGAAGTAAACCTTTGATTTATGAGTACGTATGTATATTTTTTGTTATGAGAAACATACAATATACACTCTGAATATAATTTTCTATGCATGTCTTATGAAAAGTTAAGCTGATATGAACAATTGAAAGTCAAAAATTGATCTAAATTCACACCTTTAATGAATTTAAGTAAAAAGTTGAAACCAAAATTCTCTTTAAAAACCATAAAATGGATATAAATACTTACGTTTCTAAGAAATCTTACCGAATATGCCTGAAATGAACAATATGAGGCCATGAATAAACCACTTTTAATATACAAATACATATATACCATATGTACATACATACGCTGTACCAAAAAAGGAAGTCAAAAAGTTGAAAAATATGGCGTATATAAGCAACAAAGAAATCTCAAGAGAATTTAAGACAAGTTGTATTGTTCCAAGTGAATTGAATATATGTCTTTATTATAAATGTAAACAATAATGTTATCGACTTGAATTAAACTCTACGCGAGATAATATGCATTCACAGTTTATTATTATTATATGTATTCTATTGGATATAAATAAAAGTATATATATACAGATATAGATATATATGTAAATGTTAGTTACATTATCTACAAGTTATGTTGAATTAATGTATATTTGATTTTATGCCTTTTTACATGTTAAACTAAAGCGAGTCCGTAGCTTGCAAATTATTTACCATATATGTACATATATATGTATGCATGTACACTTTTAAAAATATATATATGTATATAATATACACATTTACGAAACGACTATGCGTTTGCATGCAACGAGCGTTAATGGTTCGTCTGTCCTAAATACATTCATACATATATATATGTAATCAATCACCTTTTGTACCATTTTTTTGAAAATCCACTTACCCAAAAGTAATTATAAAACTTTTTTCAACTTGAAATTCCATACAAAACACGAATATTTAAATAAAAACGACAAAAAACCGAAATGTACAATTTTTTATTTATCAAGTATGTTAAGTAAAATGGAAAATTGATACTGTGATCCTCGAGAAATCTTGCCAACCGACTTCAAAAACACAGTTTCGAGAAAAACGCGTTTAAAGACAGCACCTTAGCCAAGCTAGCCTCGAGCGCACAAGTTCTCAAGGCTGTAACTCCGAAACTAATACTCGTATCAACTTGAAAATTTATCACAAGGACATTTAGAAGTGCTATATTGAATTCTTTTATAAAAACTTTCTTATTTGTGAAGGGTATTACAGCTTCAGGACCGAAGCTAAAATTTTTATTCTTGTTTTCTTTCATATTTGAGACCAAATACGTCGAGACTCGAATTAGTAAAACAGCTTTTGCTGATTGCATTAGAATTAGAATTTAATTATATTACGTGGACCTAATAGGTGCTCAAACAATAACAATTAATCAAAAATTAATTAATTAAAATTATGACCTATCACAATACTATTTACATATGCATATTCTTTCGTTAGTTTGATAATTATAGCTTATGTCTCACTATTTATTAAGAATTCAATTGATTACAGACAAACAACCTATAATAAACGAACACAATTTACACCAACACTATCTTCAGTTGCTTTGGCATTAGCAATCGAAAGTGAAAGCACCGACAACAACTCTTACTTCTACTTTTACGCATTCGGAACTTTTCGTTGTTTACTGAAATACAATATATCGTGTACTTATGTATGTATGTATGTATGTATAAAAGGAAATCCGAGTAGTGTAGATTATTTTGTAAATATTTTATTTTGTTGGTGTTAGATTTTCTTAAAGCAGCTTTTGTCAATTTAAGTTACTGCGGATAATTTTTGATTTTTAAACCAGTTGATTCGAGACTCGAACTTTTTATTTTCTTTTAAGCAACCCATATCATCACAAAATATAAGTTGCGTTGAAATAAGTAGTACGAATATGCGCTGATTTTTACACGGTTGATATAACATCTAAAAAAGATTAAATCGACTTAAACTATTTTCTATTTTAACATATTGTCGCAGCTACAGTAGTTGCAATCAACCCTTAAACTACAACTATTGTGGATATGTATGCATGTAAGTGCCATAAATCTTACCAACAACAACATACTGATGGCAATAAGGTCATTCATTGCCTTGGTGATGGAAAAGCAATGCAAGCACGCCAAACATTTGCATCGATTGGCCTAATTTTACATTTTAAAGTTGCAATAAAGTTTGTCGTCGAATATGCTTATTTTAGGATAACATGCGGCAAGGGGTGTATTTCAGTTTCTGTATCACCTAAAACAGCGTCTAGTTACTAATCATACATAAAAAATAATTTTTTTGTCATTTAGGAATTAATTTCCGAATAAAATTGATTTTCTTGACGATTTCGATTATAAAAAAGTTGAGATCCTATAATATACATAAATATATTTATATATAATATAAATTAATTTCAAAATAAAATTGAAAAATTGAAAAAAAAAAAAATAAAATTGATTTCTGAGCCAATTTCGATTATCAAAATGTTTAGATCCAAAATATCTACCAAATCTTCTTTGTGTGAAAAAATGCAATATAGAATGTCATACAGCACTACACACTTTTTCACCTGCCCTCTTAAACAAAATTTTCTGTCTTCACAATATTCGGCACGTCAAAAGTCATAGAGACCATATTACGCTATATAATCTAATACTTTTAAGATACTCCCTCAATAAACCGGTAATTGATGTTGAAAGTCAGCTAATTTCTTAATTTTTTGACACCATATTGACCTATATAGACGTTATGAAGTGAAGGTGAAGATCGGATACTCTCTTATACGACAATGCAATGATTCGGGGGTTCGTATAGTCATTTCCATCACACATAGAAATCCAGGTAAACCTAGGAATAAAGAGACGCCCAACTACGGTCAATATTTGTATGTCAAAAATGGGTTGAATCGAACCAATACATCCCCATATACTTAATATAAAGATTTTCGAACTTTCGGTTGATTTTGTACATGTATATCAGCCAATATGTGAGTTATTCCAATGAAAATACGAGGGCGTGTTTTACTCATAAGAATGTATCTTTGTGCCTAAAATAGATAAATTTGAGCGAAAATTTCACCTAGCCCCTATATAACTAATAGCAGGATTTTCGAACATCCCGCTGACTTTACTTTATATGATTGGTTTTATACTTTAAAGTATTTCCCTGTTTGTGATTCTTGCAAGTTGCAAGAGTATAAAATGTGCGGTTACACCCGAACTTAGCCCTTTCTTACTTGTTGATTACTAATCTTGAGCGGTGGCAGCAAATCCCTCCGTTCACATATACTTTTGGTAGAATTTCAATTTGGCCGTTCCAGTCCTTCCAATTAATAAATGTCAAAACCTAACCGATCCAATCAACTGTCAAAGTCGGGTAGTTGAGTTGCTCTCTCGTTTCCAATGACAGGAGAGTTGGCATCTTTTGTCCTGCTTAATGCAATGTTAAAAGTTACATTCGCGGCTACACGCAGACTCCAGTCTTCCAATAACAATAAACATCGAAATCCGCAAACGTAAGTTTCACTGTTATCGATTTATCGACATATCGATAGTGAGTCAATACGTATCGGAAACGGATTTTAAACAAAACAAAGATTCTTAACACAACTTTTTCTTAACGCTTGCTTAAAATTAGTTATATTTATTTAAGCATTTTACTTAAAATATGTCGTCTACAAATGCAATACGTTCTCATAAACCTATCTGATTTGGAGTACACCCTTTATGCATGTTGAGCTTTTTTCGTTCAAAAGCTCCAGCATATTTTGTAATAGAAGTAGAAGCTTCGCGCTGACGAACAGAGAGAGAGTTAAATGTTTGTGCAGCACATGTTCTCAATTAAAATTGTATTAACATACCATACATACATACAATATACATAACTAATTTATCAAACAAGTAAGGTTGCCTTTAGTTCTGGCGCAACGCACTTTGCACTAATTGTTTGAGAAGAATTCTTGAAGCTTCTTATCAGTACTGACAAAGAATCTAAGCGATTTCAGCTTAATATCGCTTGAGATAAGTACAAGCATCTAATATATACATATGTATAAGTAACTAAACTTAGCTAGCTTTATAGAATATTTATTTTTTTAATTAGCTGGTTAGTACATATGTATGTATGTATATCAAAAGAGTAGTAAGTATCAAATCGTCTTTGAAAAATTCGTGTAATTTTATAATTTTTGAAGTTTCCGGAGAGGGATGATTTTATTTTTGAAATTTTTTTGGAACTCAGTATAAGATAAATTCTTTGTTGCTACCCTGTTTTTGCAGCTTGCTAATGTGTGTATAGATTTTGCACTGCCGAATTGCCGCCAAATGTCGGTGGTGAGAATATTGGTCTGCTGTGAGAGCGAACATTGTTTGCCTACTCATATCAGGTAATCATTTAATCGACCACTTTGCCAGATGTATTCAAACATGCATATGGTATACAACTTTTCGTTCGAAAATAATGCAATGCAACTGAATTTTATGGAGACATAACTGTTAAATCAGCTGTCAAATTAGATACAAATTACATAGTGTTTGATTTTACTTCGGCAAATGAACACATTCATGCATAAATTTACACCGATTGGAGCAAAATTGACGAAGTTAGGTTACCTGTCTTCTTTTACCAGAACTGACTCTACTCCCCCTTAATCGAAAGTTGCGCTAAGTTAACTTTTTGATAGCTTACCTTTAATCCACAAAAATTTGGGAGCATAAAAATCAACATTTCAAGACACATCATCAAAAAACTATCATAATACTAACATACTTGCACTACACATCATTGTCGTACAATGGCAACGCTGAATTTTGCGCTCTCTCAATTGTCTTTAGGTGAAAAGCAGAAATGTAGCTCAACATTTTTTAGTTTGCGGTTAAAATTAAGCGGTGAAAGAGTGAAACGTTTCGTGCACGCGGCATTACTTAATTTAAAAAGTATGAAAAAATATTCCATACGCATAAGTTAACTCAAAGATTTTAAATCAAAATTGACTTACCTTAAATAATGAGATAAATCAAAAGTGAACAGTAAACCTTGCCTATCTATTTACATAACTGAAAATAGTGCACTACCATATCTAGATGCTATAAACATCGGCTTTAAATAAAAATAAAATAACTTTCTCGCCTTACTTCCAATTTGCAGTTGTAGAAAAACAGTTGAAATATTACGTTTTCAAATACATATCTACATATATAATATATGTAATTAATACTTGAACAATAAATATAATTAATATGCTAAGCTAAATGAAATTCCAGCTTATATGGTACATAGAATTCATAAAAATACTAAAGAGCAGCGACTTGCTGTTGTTGCAGCCGCATGACTTGTTTACAAATTAGTTAAAGAAAAAATGTTAAATACATACATACTTGTATTTGTATTTGTTATTGGTGGCAGTGTTAGATAGCGCGTTGTAAAGAAGAAGACACCAAACACAGTCAAACACGGTTTGAATATGTACATACATATGTTCATATGTATGTATGTATATGGAATGCCGCAAAGAGTGTTTACCTGAAATTTGGAACTCACACCAATAAAAACCACCTTAACAAATTTCAGCATAATCGTCCGCTTTCTATGTTCTCAACTTTTTCGAAGTTGTGTGAGAGAGATAATGTGTATAATAAGTAGTGAAAATGCAGTGAGCATATGTGTACATATGTATGTAATTTGAAATTATTTGAGCGTTCTGCAAAATTTGTGTATTATATGTATGTAAAGCAAATCAGCTGCTATTTTTGCGTTCGTTTCCGGCAGATGACCCGTGTGAGGGTGGGCTCTCCTGCTGGTTCTTAAATGAACCACTAAGCTACCTCTAAGAGATGTCGGGGGCGTGAGATGTTCGAGTCACCTGGGTATTGAAATGCTGTGCATTGGCTCCACCGCATGCGTGAAAAGTTCTTCTGACACGTCGGGCATTTCACGACAACCAGGCCAAGGTCATTTACTGGGATGTTCTCGTAGAATGATACTCGTATGTACGAGTACGCGTGTCGAGTTTCGCTCGATGAAAATTCTTTACACCTGGTGTAGAAGCCTTGCAAGCCGAGTTCTCAGGGAACCTATAACCTGAGGTTGCCACAGATTGCTCTCTCTGCACAGAGAGCATCTCCATGAAAGGGTGCTCTTATACACGTCTAGGACTCACGCTATTAGATCGATGTATCATATTCGTTGAGAGCTCATGACAGTTCCACAAGGAACAGGAGGAACAAGAATGCACCGTTGTGACGTCTGAAATTATGGCAAATGGCCGGTAAATTGTATACTGGCATATGTACATTGTACATTCACCTAAACTGAAAGTTTGGTGTGGTTTTTGGTCTGGTGGAATCATCGGTCCGTATTTCATTCGAAACGATGCTGCCGACAGTGTTACTCTTAATGGAGAGCGTCGTCCGCAATTGGATGAAGTTGATCATGACAACATCTGGTTCCATCAAGAAGGGGCTACGTGCCACCCAACACGTGCAACAATTGAATTATTGTGAGAAAAGTTGGGTGATTTGATTATTTAAAGAAATTGCAACATTGAATGGCCTCTAAAAAGTTGTGATTTACGCCATTTGACTGCTTCTTGTGAGGATATTTGAACTCATTGATCTTTAGCAATAAACCAGACTCTCTTCAAGCTTTAGAAGTCAATATTGAACAACTGATTATCTTCAATAGTAATGTCATAAATTAATCTCTTGAAGAGAGAGCATAGCTTAAGCGCAAAGCGTAAGAAATTTATGAATTAAATTAAAAATTCATAAATACATAACATTGACCATTTACCGGGTTTGACTGTGTTTTGTAGTCAGTATTAAATTACCTAAGTCTTAGTATTACATAACATTAAACATAATGAAGTAATGCTGTTATTATTCAACTAAAACAACCAACTAAAGTTTGTCATATTTATGACAGGCCCAGCCATTGTGACAAAACCGCAAAATAATTATACAGTACCAATACTTATGCAACGCACTGTAGTATAATAAATGCATCTACAAAATATCAAACAATAATTAACTCAAAATATAATTACAAGTTTTTTCAAAAATAGGAATAGCCGGATAATAATTACAAACTAAAAACAAGAAAAGTACAAAAACAAAAACGAAAACACAATGACATCAACGTCAACGATTAAAAAATTTACAATCGTATTTGGCTTCATATGCTCGGTAAGTGAAGTTAAATTTTTATGAAAAACTAATATTTATAATTTAACAGATATTCTTGAATATAGAGGAAGAAGTGATCAAAAATTAACAATTAATAATGCTCTTCACAAGTAAAACATATTTCTAACAAAAACTTTGGTTGGCCGGTTTATAAGACAGTTATATGTATGCTATAGAGATTTGATCTGAACAATTTATTCGGAAATTGCACCGTTGCCTTTGACAATAACCCAAGCCAAATTTTATGAAGACATCTCGTCAAATGAAATAAGTTTTCACTTAAAGCATTTGATGCCGATCGTTCAGTTTGTATGAGAGCTGTATGCTAAAGTAATCTCATCAAAACCGTTTCTTATTTATAAAAACACCGAGTAACCTAGCACTTTTGGTGTTTGATTACCTACGATTTGACTACCTACTAGAAAAATATGCTTTTATGTGGTAGAACCACCACCAAATATGAGCTTAGTCCCGAACTTTTCAAAAGCAAACTAATAAAAATATTTTATTATCTAAAAATTTTTTGGTTAACACTGTCAAGATCTTGTAGAGAGCGTAAGAGAGAGCCAGCACCTAATTTACTATGTCAGTAGTGTTTTCTTGGACAACTACAAGAATGATAAAGATAGTGATTATGCCAAAATTGAACCGTTACTTTTTCGGTTTAGGCTGTGACAGCTGTAACCAAGAATGTGGCAAGAAAATAGCGCTGACGTAATGAATTTAATAATGAGATTTTGTTTAAAATGTAAAGGCCATTTGGCATTTTTTCTACACTGTCGCAATCTTGCTTCTATCACTCTTCCGCTAGTTTTAATAGTAAAAGAATGAGGACAGCATTTTTTGTTTAATTAATGTAGACAGTTCAACGAACAAACAGAATTATTCCTGTTTGTTCGTTGAACTGTCTACATTAATTATTTGAGAGATGTCACTTTTCAATACAACAAACACATTTTTCATGTCGCACTCAAACCGCAATACTCGCTTATTGCTTTTTGAAGCTTTTGAATAAATTTATTATATTTTGTATGTACTTATATGCGATTTTTTTAGCTAAATAAATATAAAATCGGTAATAAAAAGCATGTATTTTCACACAATTTAAAATCTGATTGGATAAATATTAATTAAATCATCGTTTGCAGTCACTGTCCAAGCACAGTCTGCACTTGTCAAGGTCAAATTTAACTCGCAGCGTACTTTAAAACCAGATTTTAATAACAAGATTTTGATGCTGATTAATTTTTTATCCATTTTTATTTTATTTTTTAATACAAGCTTTAAGATTCAAATCATAAGCGACATATTATAGTCTTTAATGCATTCAACTTATTTGGAGAATGAGATTTAAATATTCCTACATTTATACAAAGGATTTTATTGTGCATATCATCTCCTAAGGGTTAACAGTTCTACGTCAAATTTAATTTATTAAAAGCGAAAGCAATCATGTGAGCAAACAATCAACCAAAATTCCTGTTTACCAGCATTTTTAAATTTTTAACGTATCCATAGAAATACAAATTTATATGTACATATGTACATATGTATAACGTCACCTAAAATACATCACTTTTCATATGTTTACACACGAAGGAAAAATGATATAATAGAAATTGTAACAAAATTTGAGTTTTGGTTATAAAATTGGTTATATATTGGTTATTATATCTGATATCTGATTAAGGTTGTCAAATATCTCCCTCCCGTTTTTTTTGCTCTTCATTCAATGCTTTATAAAAAGTGTTACATTGATCGGATTTAGTTAAAAAATGCGTTGTTTCGTGCGATAAACTGTTTCCATCTAGACGGCAACTTCATAATACTCCTCTCGTAGAAGCCCCCTCCTTATTTGCGAAGAACTCGGACAGCTACTGTTCACACGTCTGTTTTGAGTTCAACTTTACACCAACAAGCGCGTTTGCCATGGACAGGAACAGGTGGTAATCACTTGGCGCTATGTTCGGGCCATATGGTGGATGCGATAAAACCTCCCATCCGAGCTCCCGTAGCTTCTGACGAGTCATCAACGAAATGTGTGGTCTGGCGTTGTCCTGGTGGAACACTACATCTTTTCTGTTGGCCAATTCTGGACGCTTCTGGTCGATCGCCTGCTTCAAGATGATGAAGGTAGATGGTAGAATTAAGCGCCTGGCCATATGGGAGCAGCTCATAGTGGATGATTCGCTTCCAATCCCACCAAACACATAGCAAACCTTCCTGGCCGTCAATACCGGCTTGGCCACTGTTTGGGGCAATTCTCCGGCCTTCGACCACGGCCGTTTTCGCTTGATATTGTCGTATGTAACCCATTTTTCGTCGCCAGTCACCACCCGCTTCAACAATGGGTCGAGTTCGTTCCGTTTCAGCAGCATATTGCAGGCGTTGATTCGGTCCATAAGGTTTTTTTGCATCAAATCATGCGGCACTCAAGCATTAAACTTTTTTGTGTATCCAGCCTTCTGCAGATGGTTTAAAATGGTTTGATGACTAACTCCCATCTTCTGGGCGATGTCACGAGATGCCACATGCCATTCCATTGTTTTCCATAATTTGATCGGTATTCGTCGTCACAGGTCTTCCGCTGGCTGGCTTATCCATGGTGTTGTTTTCACCCGCTCTGAATCGTCGAAACCATTCCTACGCAGTTTTAAGTGATCGAGTACCATTCACCAAAACACCATTAATCTCACGGAACGTTTCTTTAGCGGATTTGCCTTTAACGAAGGAAAACTTTAAAATAGCGCCAATTTCGGCGTTAGTGAACTCCGTGCTTACAGGTCTATAGCTGTTGAACGCATTATCCAAACTAATCATGCATAGCGTCGTTTTGTAGGTTATGTCAAGACCTTTCAAAGATGCTCTCTAGCGCTTTATTCATAGCCACGACATTCAAAAGACAAAAAGGCGGAAGGGAGATATTTGACGACCTAATATATCCGTTATTATTTTTTTGATGATACACTGTTTTGCGTTTTAGGTGACGATATGTACATATGTATGTATATTTGTATGACAATATTCCAATTTATTAAAGAAAAGCAAAAATTATTATAAATCCGCCTCCTTTCAAAAGCAATAAAATAAATAAATACAAACCATTGCAGAATTTCAATTTCTGGCTGACTGTCATAAGGCATCTGCTTTGGCAATAAATATAGTATATACATACATATGTATGTATATATACCGGTGTATATGCGCGTATGATAATATATCAAGCAAGTGGTTATGCATATAATGCCAACATATGTACATATGTATGTTTGCCTCTTGCGATTAAAAATTATTTTCGCCTAGAGTATATAAAGCCTTTTGTTGCTCACGGGCTAATAACCAAAAGGTATAAAAATAATTTGTTTGAGTGACTAAACAACACTGGGGAAATGTAGCAGCATACATATGGATAAAAAAAATTGATTTATGAACGATTCTATTTCAGTTTGTTTTATTGTATATTATTGTTTTGTAGAGTAGTAAGGAAGCACCAAAACACAGGTCGGACATTCAGCTCTCTCGTAAATTGTTGAAAGGTGGAGGGTGCCACAGAATTTCATAGTGGTAGGCAAATTTTTACTCTAACTAAACCACGAAATTATAGTAACGATTTCGGATTTCATATAACCTCGAATGCTTAACAAGTTTTTCAAGTTTCATTTTGATATTATATACTATATAAAATTATAGTCCAGATTTGCGGTATTAAATAACCTCGAATGTTTAACAAGCGTACCAAGCTTCATTTAGACCTGCTTGAAACGACTGAAAAGTTTCATTCATTCTATCTAGTATTTATACGAAATAATGTTAAGCGAAGAGCCGAAATCTGTATCTGAATTCTAGAATAATAGGTTTGGTTGCGACCTGATTTGGTTCATTTTAAATTTGCTTTAAAGCGATGTTTTCGAGTATAAAAAAATTCAATTCTAATTGTGCCACACCCACAGTCAAATTTCCCTGCTGAAACCTAAGCACTTTTGTATCATGAGGAATGGGCGGGCCGATGTTTTTTTATTCTCACACTAACAAATAAAAGTTGTTGTTTATTAGATACAACTATTTGTTACGTCATTCTGCATGTTTTGTTATCCATAGCTCCAGCTTACTATCTATATCATATTGCATTGTTATAAACATCCGTTATATAAAAGTTAATAAAAAAAGAAAAGGTCAATTAAAAATTTCATAAAATCGTTCGAAGCTAACGAGTGAGATGGCGATGTGGCCAGATGGCAATAATATTATTTTATTATAAGAAGAATTTATATTTATAAATCGACTCTGAAACAAAATTACAAAAATTATATTTTGTTTTGTATTTTAGAAGAGAAAATATTAAAATTAAAAAATAGTCGTTAATATATGATATATAAAGATAATATTATTATTTTTTTTCTACAAAGACCTAAGTAGCCAGTTCCCTTAGTTTCTTAGTCTGTCTGTAAATATATTTACACGCAATACTTAATAAAGTAAGAAAAAAAATATTTTTATTTGTTTTCTAATAGTCAATCAAGGTTGCAAATAATTTTTTAATTAAGATTTAAGTTTTTTATTTTGGAATCCCAAAATTTGTAGTTAACAATAATTTTAAAATATCTAATCCTAAATACAGGGTTGGAAAAAAGGCAAAATTTAGTGCCAAATATTAGAATGAAAAAAATAATACCTAATAATTAATAATAAAAGATATGTAAATAAAAATAACAAAAAATTAAAAACAAAGTTTTTGAGCATATATACTTTTTTAGCCTGCGTATTATTCTAAGACTAAGAATTAATTGTTAAATATTATTAATTTTTTTTTTTTAATTTTAATTTTAATTTTTTAATTTTTTAATAAATTTTAATTCTATGACTAAGAATTAATTGTTAAATATTATTAATTTTTTTTTTTAAATTTTAATTTCAATTTTTAAAATTTTTTTTAATAAATTTTATTGCGTATTATTCTAAGACTGAGGATTAGTTGTTAAATATTATTATTTTTTTTTATAAATTTTTTTAATAAATAATTATTAAAGTTCTTTTTTAAATTGAAAATGAAAAAAAAATTACATAAATTTTTAATAATTAAAATTTTTAATTACAAATTTTTTTGATTTTGAAAATTAAAATTGTGCTCTTCCGATCTAATATTTTTTTTACATTTTCAATATAAAAAAAAATTTATGCCAAAAATCGGATTAAATTTTATTTTTAATTCTTTTATTTAAAAAAAATATTTTTTTTCCCACTGACACCATTTATCCCAAAAATCGAATTCAATTTTATTTTTAATTCTTTAATTTAAAAAAAGTACCTTTTCCCCACAGACTGCATTTATTTAAATTCGATTTTTTTTATTCTTAACTTTATAAAAATTGTTAAAAAATTGAAAATGAAAAAAATCCCACAAATAGAATTTTTTTTAATCCGGATTGTGGGATTAATTTTTATTTGTTTTATTTATATTTTATTATATTTATTTTCATTTAATTTAATTAATTTTTTTTTCACATGCAACTTTGCTTTCCTCTGGCAGCACTGTTTGTGAACCGGCACACTTGCATGTTTTGCGTTATTTATAGATATAGTTTTGCTAAACAAAAAAGAAAATCGGAGCACAATTCGAAAATAAATAGTACGATCCACCTGTATGTTTGTATTATGTGCTTATGCGCACAAAATATTTCTATTTTTTGCTGGAAAGAATGTGGTTGGCGTAGTAAAAAGTTTCTAATTTTTGATTCTGCACTAACAATTTTTATGCCGGCTTCTCATTGTTTACACATCACACATTTGTCTTCATGCATATTTACATACATAACATTTTATCAAATTTGAATCGGTTTGAGAAAAATAAATTAAAAATTTTCAAATATATTAATGCAAACCATTATAATCGCCTTCAAAATAAGCTGCTTTTGAGTCCGAGTCATTTTTGATCGGATGGTTTACATATATGTATGTATATATGTACAATACTCGTTTACATATGCGCATATGGTTTATTTTGATTTTACTTAGGCCCATTAATATTTTACTATTTTTGAGATTTCAGTTTCATTGAAACAGTCACTTCTACATACATACAAACGGTTACACTTACTCAGCCTAAGTGTAAACTATGAAACATGCGTTTTCTATCTATAATTAATTGATCGTAAATTATTTAGGTTATTGCCTTGCAATAAATGAGTCTAAACATATACATATGTATATACATATGTGTGTATGTGTGTATATAAATGTGGCCATTTAAGTGCTGAAACCATGTGGCGGGAAATTGAAATACTTTGTTTGCAATTAGCCTCGCCATATTCCATAAAATAATATTTGGAAGAGAATTCTTCATTGTTTTGCAAAAACTGCAGAAATTTATGGGCGAAATGAATTAATTTCGTTTTTAATTCTTCCATTGATATTTCGTGCAATTGAAATGAAGGTCAGTGAAATTCGCAATAAATATAAACATATTTATGTGTGTATGTACATATATACGCTTATGGGAGAGTGGCTCTCGGTTTTCATGCATTAATTGGGATGTTTCAAATTATGAGCGGCTTTAAATTGTATGAGCTTATGTAAGCGAAAAATTAAAACGGCCGTTATTTGATACACTCATATACTTATTCTTATTTGCCGGAACAAAATTTGTATATATCCATATATAAAATGTAAGTATGTATATGCTTGTAGTTGATATTGCTTTGGTTTAGCGTTTCTATACTTGGGGCATAGAATAACATGAAAAGGTAAACCACAAAATGTATGCATACATACATACATACATACTTACTTACATTTGTATATACCTATATGCCAGTATGGGCGGTTGTACCAAAAAGGTTTCAAATTCGCAGAAATCAGTTTTCGATAGCCGTAAACATTGTACATCAATTTTTATAACCCAAAAATAAAGCAAAGTTTGTTTTTGTATTGACTCTTGTGAGTATATAATTGTATATGCTTGTTTAAAATACTCTTCACGACCACAAAAATATCCAAAAATGCTGAGTGAGACCAGAAACCAAAATCAAATTACGTTTTTCCCCGCTATACCCACCATTTTTTTTACAGTGGTTTTAAGCCGAGTTTTTTGGTATAAAAATTATTAATATTATTACGCAATATTAAAAAAACCTATAAAACTGCATTTAAAGAGACCTTTTTGGTTAGAAGCCAAAACTACAAATATTCATAAAATTAGTAAAACCTAACCTCTATTTACACTGGTAAATTGGCTGAAAAATGACATTGACACGATCATGCAGGACGGAAGCGCGGTTTTCCGATGAACTTCTTGAAAGTTTCAATATGGGTCAGCTGTTACCAAAATTTAACTTAAACTTGGAAGAAATAGATATAACTGTATTTATTGAATGCCTAGTTAGAAGTTTTGGGAAAATCTTGCCAGGAAGCAAAGAAATGCAAAAATCGAAGCTTAAAGCAGAAGTAGCGCTTTGGCAACAACAATGGAAGATGCAAATTACTGCTAGTGCTTTCTGCCTTAGAAACCCTCAGCGATAAGGATATTTATCCGACGATTCATACTCTTCTTCACGTGATTTGCACTTTACTACGAATCAAGACTTGGCTCACAAAAAACGATGCTACAGAAAAGATTGAACGGCTTTGCACTCCTTAACATAAACTATGACATTGCTGTGCAACCAGAAGAAGCTCAGGTCCGAATGGATAATTTTATTCCATATTTAAGTAATTAATTTGCAAAAAAACTGATTTTTTATCTTGAAAACCTTACCCCTCCTTAAAAAAAATGCCTCTTCAAAAAGCGTTTACAAAAAAAGATTTTTTTTTCTGTCTTGCAAGTGGATATAACCCCTCAAGCTTAGCGGACTCTGAACTTGTTTAGTGTTAAGCTACTTCTGGGCCGGTCATTTCATGGTAAGTTCAGTGAGCTTCAAGTGCTTAGTAAGATTCAACATTATACATTACTTGGTATTTTTTTCATAACCCGGTTAGCAGTAATACCGATTATATTGCTGATGTTGTCTGGAAAATGCAAAGGTCGCTTCCCCTCAATAGTTTATATTTGACTGTTCTGGTTTTGCGAGACCAGGATTGAAGCATCTTGATGCTAATTTCTGGGGTGAATAATCTGCTTTTGAAAATATGCATCCAAACAGATCTGTGATGTGTTCATGATTTCTTGCTGGCAAATAGAGGTTTCCTCCATTTTAGGAATTAAGGCACAACAGAGGTCATTTTAGAACTTGTCGAATGACGTTTTCTTTTTTCAACACTTTTTTAATTTCGTTTGCTATTTTGCCACTGTTGCTTTCTAACCTGAAATAACGGGTAACGGCGGCAACATTTGAAAGAGATAATCTTCGAATATAAATGCCAAAGAATGTGCTTTCGAATAATAATGAACAGACGCCATTAAATTTGATGGTTTTGTGTTTTTTTCTTTAAAAAAGTAGGGAATTTCGAAATGAATTATCCTTCTCGCACTTAAAAAGCGCATGTAGCATTTATATAACGTTGCCATATAATGAGGCAATGTTTTCATCGAGGAATGAAAATGCTGAAGGCATGACGCGGATTCCTTTAATTAATTGATCTTAGCTATTTTTTGTTATTTTAGCATTCCTTTGCCACTTGCTTATTAGCTGAAAGTGTTAGTTGAGGGGAAGCAATAAATTGATACAGTAATTAGTTCGAATATTTCAATGAAGCCACAATTCGCATAAAATTAAAATACTTACATACATATGAATCAGAGCATTTATTTGCACCTGTTACCTTTGTTACACAAAGGCAAAGAGGTGCTAAAACGACAAAAAAAAAGAATAAAACAAAAAAAGAACAAAAAAAAGGTATTACTGATCTTTTCAAACTGAAATAAATTATCGAATACAGCGATTTGTATTTTCTAAGAAACAATAAACAGATTTATCTTATCAAATAAACAACGAAAGATATTGTGACAGCATGCGCCAGCAGCATATTTCGTCGAATCATCGTCATATCAACACCTACAATTTTTGTTGCCATTTGCAAACACCTCGAAGAGAAGCAGATAAAAAGTTGACATTTCGCGTATCCAAAATTTTGAATTTCTAGCGAAAAAACTGACTGTAAGCTTATATTCTTCACCAGAATTAGTTGAGGTTTTGTCTTCCGTTGATTGAAAACAAAAAAGCAATCTAAAATGGAAAACTTGATTTTTGGTAGTCTACTTTGCGGTCACATTCCAATACACGCTTACCAGTCAGGTGAACATGAGTCAAAGTTGAAATGAGGCATAATAAAAAATAATAATATGTACTTATGTGTCATATCTTGCAGTTGATTTTCATTTAGCTGAATGCAGTATTATTAATTTAATAATTTATTATTTTGCGAACACTTTAGAAACTCACTATTTTTTATTGCACCAAATGTGATCGAATTTCACAGTAAAGCGTGATCCAATTCGAGGTTCTCTACTTTTTTTTTAAAGAAAAAACACAGAACCTCTAATTTAAAGTCAAATGTCTATTATCATTCGAAAGAACATGCCTTGCCATTTATTTTTGGAAGATTAGCTCTTTCATATTTTGGACGCGATTACGTCTCAGGCGGTTCATCCATTGAGCCCAATTTTCGATGACTCGTTTGAGTATTTCGACAGTTAACTCGCGAATGACACGCGTGATGTTTTCCTCCAAGGTCTAAATGGAAGCGGGACAATCCCGCTTAGACTTTAGAATTTTCATATCCTTACAGGAAAAAGTCTAACGGTGTGTCTTGTTGGTCAATCGATCGGCACAAAACTTGAAATTATCTGCTCACTGAAGTGTTCTCTCAATAGATCCATTGATTGATGCAATGTGTGGGAATTGGTGCCGTCTTGTTAAAACCAAATGTCGCCGAGATCACGAGCTTCTATTTCAGGCATCAAATAGTCGGTTATCATGGCTAGATAACGGTCGCCATTGACGGTTACGTTCTCACGCGCATCATTTTTGAAGAAATAAGTATGTATCGATGATTCCACCAACTCACAAATCACACCAATTCGTTGTTTTTTCTGCATGAAATGGCAGCTCTTCAGGTTGCTCTTCATCCCAAATACGGTAATTTTGTTTGTTTACATTGAGCAAGAAATGGGCCTCATCGCTAAAGAAAATTTGGCTCGAAAACGTCGGTTCTTCTTGGAACTTTTCAAGAGCGCATAGAGTGAAGCGAAGTCGCTTGGGAAGTCGATCGGTTTCAGTTCTTGCACAAGCTATATCTTGTACGCTTTTAATTTAAGAACACGACGTAAAATGTCGCCAAAGTCGTCTCATACGTCAGTCCGAGTTGCTGCAAACGGCGCCGTATCGACTCTTCATAGTCTTCGTGTACACTCTCAGCTACGGCTATTCGGACGAATATTACCCAATAATGAATGCTGAATCTCAAGATGGGTGATGGTGTTGCGAATAGTACGCTCAGTAGGTCAGTAGGATTATGTCGAACATAAGTCGAGCGTGGAGCACATTGTTTGCAGAAGATAAATTTTCGTAATAAAGTTGAACGATCTGTAAACCTTGTTCAGGTGTAAGACTTTCCATGATGAAATTACAGTTTGAAACGATTCACGCGTGATCTGTCAAGAAAAGGCTATTGAAAATAGTACCGCTACTTGGATCACCCGTTATAAAGGTATTTAACATACATATTTTACACATCCACTGTTTAATGGTAGTTTGTGATCTGCGCTAACGATGACTACAGTCCCCTCTTTTTGGTAACCACCATATATTAATATGTATGTATGTATATAATTATGTTATTTTCACATTCGTTCAAATTAGTCGGTATATAGCTGAACAGCAGCTTTCTCTAGCAGTGGATTGCTTCAAATATTTTGATGCACTCAGTGCAACCACAAACTCATGCACATGTGTAGAATATTATAGAAAGCTACTTTTCACAGGCACTGTATAAAATAAATGTTGATGAAACACGAATATTTGAGTAGAAATTCACATATTTCGCCTATGCATGAAAGCTTTACACTCTAAAAAAGCGATGAAAGCTACAACGTTTGATATTTAGGCAACTGTTGAACAAACTTATTTTTTTTTAAATACATATGAATAGTATATTGAAGTATTTTTTTAAATTAACAGTATTTTTAATATTAACAGTATTTTTAAATATATAGCATTTCTAGTTTGTGTAGTTTATGCTGATCCATTTTAACACATTTTTGTTAGTTTTGTGGCTTCAGCGTACAAAGCCATTGGTGGAATGTTAGTGCAGCGAAATTTTTGTGGTTTTGTAGCGTGGCCTCTCGCATCAAAATTCTCGGAATAAATTTATTATTTTTTTATTTGCTAGTATCTTCCCTTTCAACAATATTTCCGTATGTATAATTAAAAAACTACTTTTTATCTGTGTATTTTTATACCCTCAACAGGGTATATTAAGTTTGTCACGAAGTTTGTAACACCCAGAAGGAAGCGTTGGAGACCCTATAAAGTATATATATAAATTATCAGTATGTTGAGCTGAGTCGATTTAGCCATGTCCGTCTGTCTGTCTGTCCGTCCGTCCGTCCCTCTGTCTTTATATATACGAACTAGTCTCTCAGTTTTTAAGATATCGTTTTGAAATTTTGCAAACGTCATTTTCTCTTCAAGAAGCTGCTCATTTGTCGGAACGGCCGATATCGGACCACTATAACATATAGCTACCATACAAACTGAACGATCGGAATCGAGTTCTTGTATGGAAAACTTTCACATTTGACAGTGTATCTTTACCAAATTTGGTATAGATTATTTTCCTAGGCAACAATGTAATCTCCGAAGAAATTGTTCAGATCGGTTAACTATAGCATATAGCTACCATACAAACTGAACACATAGTTACTAAAAGAAATGCACCTGTGAAGGGTATATTAGCTTCGGTGCAACCGAAGTTAACGTTTTTTCTTGTTTTTGATTAGAATTTCGTTAGAATTTCGTGTAGGTTCTAAAAATTATAAGCATTAAATTGATTCTGTAAGCTTTTATTTTGGGTTACTTATTAAATAGAATGAATACATACATATACATGCATACATATGTGTAGATTTTGCTAAATTTCGAGGAATCGAAAACTTGCTGCTGATATGTTCGCGTATTTTTGGAATAGAGTTGCCACCAGTAAGGAAAAATTATTTACTTCAATATACATACATATGTGTAATTAAGAAAGTTTGTAAAATGTGTAGTATTTTGAGAAAAGAACATCCCGAAAAATATTTTAATTATTTTATTCGGTCTTTCATCTTCATATATTAAAATTACGTCTCACGTTGTTGGTCCGCGAATGACTCCTAAACTAATGAATTGATTTTAGCAAAATTTAGCGCACTGTGTCCATTTCGATCCAACTTAGAAGACAGAACAGTTCATAAATAAAAAATACAGTGTAAGCACTATTAAATGAATGCTCTATTAAGCGGACATATCCATTAACCATGCACATTAGCCGACCACATAATTTGTTGGTGTTTATTACGTACAATCTATTAAGCGAACAACTCGATTAACTGGAGAGAAAGGCTCGTAGCCAGACATTGAGAAAGCAGCCTTAAGGGTGAGCCTGCTTTAGAGTCAATATATATACCAATCACACACTTTTTGGACAAAGATCATTTTTTCGACGGTAGGTTATTATCCGGATAATATCTGCTAGCAGGGAATTTTTGTTTTTAAGATTCATCCACGGACCACCTTTGTTTTTCTAGCGCCGTCGGTGTAAAAATGTTTAATTTTTTCATCAAAAATTTTCCTGTGTATTCTTAAAGTATGTCTAAATATCCCCTTAAAATTTTAAGCAATTGGCGAAATTGTTTTCTTTTTCAATTTCTACAAATCGCCTTGTTTTAGGCTAGTTGGCATCAACTTCAAAATTAACTTTTTGAAAAATGATTTTAAATTATTTCGAAATTAATTTAATCGTCATTAATACAATTTCGATGATATCTGTTGTCACTAGTTCGAAAAAGAAGATTTGAATGCCAACAAACTGTCAATTCCTATTGCGCTGACTTCTCAAGTACAAATGCGTTTTTTTCAAAGGTTGGCAGCAATAAGCCAATAAGTGTTGGCATGAATAACTATAAAACCAAAACAACGGCGACATTCATTGGTGTCATTAAATTTGACGTAATGAAAACCGCTCATAATAAAAAGACAGCATGAATGAAAAAATGAGATATTTTAGTTTTTACTTCTTGAAGTTAATCTTTGACATAAATCCAGAAGCCATTTCAATATGACACGATAAGAAATTTGCCAACACTGATGACAGGGTTATGACATAACATTTCTCAAAATTTAAAAAATTGGTTTGCGTGCGTGACATAAGCCTTTCTTACTTGAGCTTGTCTAGTCACAATAAAACAATTACTGTTTTGACTCATTTCATTGTCAATAGACTACGAATGACGCTAATTGCTATATTCATACTACGTATCCCCCAGCAGAACAATAAACTAGTTAGCGATAATAACAATGCACAATCAGAATTATAAGCCGAAAACTTAACTGGACCGAAAAAAGAAACTTTTAACAATGTAATTTTGTAGCAGAAAGCATGGTTAGGTCAGGAATCAATAAATATTCAGAAACCTCAAACAAAATACAATTTGAGTTGCAACTAATCATGTATATTGAACTAGAAAGTTATACCATCCGTTCAAATTTGACCCGGACTGGGCCAATTAGACTGCGCGCCTCAAACGAATTTATAAAAGGGTTTCTTCTAGATTTGTTACGTTCTCTTTTTAATGTTCGTGTGAACTGCGATCTGAACTAGAAAGTCATACTATCCGATCAAATTTGACCCGGAGTTTTCTCCTAGATTGTTACGTTCTTTTTAATGTCCTGTGAACTTCGATCTCCATATGTCAATAAGTCCCTTCGATAACGATAACATGAAAAAAGTTAAAGAAAGTGCTTGAAAATCAATAGTTTTGGCATCAGAGATATAGCTGAAGATCTCAAAAACTCTTATGGATCGCCCCAACACATTTAGGTTATTATTTTGGTTATGAAGTGAGTCAAAGCTAAATTCATACCAAAAGACCTGCGTCTTTTGCAAAAATTGCATCGAGGAGAGATCGAAAAAGAGATGATTGACAACGTAGCTGAGGATTCCAATTCTAAATTTCGCTAAAGGCACTGAAGGCCTTTCCTACTTAGACGTAAAAAGTATCGGGATAATTGGATTAAGAGGGCGAAAAAAGCTAATTTTCCAATTTTTTTTCTGAGAAAACTTTTAAATTTATTGCTTCAAAAATTTGTACACTATGGTATCTTTTAACTGTATTTTAAGACTTGATATAATATTAGTAGAAATATTTATTTGGAAAGGAACTACAGCTGATCTTCGGGAGCTGCTCTCAAAATAGATTTTTTGCGGTTATTACAACATCTCTGAACTGGATCCTCTGAAATTAAGAAAACATACAGATTTCATTAGAGTAATGTTAAATCTAGTAATTAACCGAAAGAATATGTAAGCAAAATCATTTTTTTTTTAATTACAGTTTCTCAAAAAAATAAATTTTTGCCCAAAATTTCGGCGTTGAAAAAAAACTCATTTATCGGTGAGAAAAAATCTTCAATTAATTACTAAAAAATATATTTAAGAAGCTCGTGTCAAAATTTGAGATTGGGCGGCTAAGCCGTTTTGGAGTAATGTTGGTCACCGACTTTGAAAACATCTTTTTGAGAAAAACGTGTTTAAAGGTAAGACTTGAACTTCCAAGCACATTGAAACGCCTTTTAAAATTTTTGTATAAGTTCGAAAATATTCACCGGAACCTTATGCAATTTTCTGTGTATATTCTTTAATATATGTACCTTGAGAAAATAAAATATAAAAGAATCGATTATTAGAAAATTCTGACTATATATGTATATGTAACCTCTTAAACATTGACAAGATTATACTGGCTCACGAACCCATTTCGAAGGCGATATTAAAGATTTGTATTAATATACGTGAAAATGCATTTTTTGGTCAGTCCGAGTCAAATCCCTTTGACTGGTATATTTTTAATCAAGAATAGATTATGTGGACGATTGATCTCTCGTAGCAAATCAATACGTAACAAACGTCAATTGCTTGTATGGAAGGAAGGTAGTCTGCTAACCAGTTGGGTTTGCAATTTATGGTATGCTAGTTATACTTCTAGAGTAATTTATAACTGGTCGACTTTACTGCAGAGTATATGGATTATTCCAAATTTTTTTGAAAAATTCATAACTTTTTTGAAGTTGGACCAAAAATTTTGAAAAAATTCTCAAAAATGTTTTTCAAAGGGTAGAAAAGAATGGATAAGTTTCAGCAAAATCTAAAGGGGTCGGGTTAAAAAGTGGTCGATTTGGTATGGAATACCCCATATATTATTCAATGAACTGTATAGATATAAATATGTATATGTTTGTATGTATGTATACACTATATTGTATTATGCATATTGCTAAGATAATGTGATGATGTTACTGGCACGTTTTTTATTAAAAAATAGCTGATTTATATTGCATGTAATGCCGGTTGCTTTAGCATCTCAGTCGCATATAACACAAATAACGAGTTTTATTATTAGAATTTTGTATACTTAAAATTTATAAAATGTGCGCTTACAACGTTTGCAACAAAGCGAGCAGTTAAGTTAATGATATGTAATTTACGAAACTTCGTGAATATTTTGCTACTTTTGCGCTTTAAATTAGCAATATTTATTGCTCATAGCAACCAGCATTGATGTTGATGTCATATTGCTGTTGTGATGTTGTTGTTCAAATAAACATACAAACATGAGTGTAGCTACACAAAAACATACTCATAAATGTAAAGATCGCTCCTTGAACTTTTTGCTATTTTTTTGCTGTTTTTGCTGTCACCACCTTTATCTCGCATCATTTTATCGCGCACTTATTCACTTAAGTCAACTATGCGACGTCACTGCTGACATCAATTCGCAATTGAGTTGAGTGTTTAATTGAATGGTAAGTCATTGTGTGCACAATCATCGCCTCTGCGTCTAATCTAGGCACATGCAAACTTTTAGATTAATTTAGCGGTTAACGCTCATGCTCATTTGGGCATTTGTTCGTGACTACTAAATTATTGTAGCACTGTGCGAAAAAGGCAGAAATGAATATCTTTTTTATCTCTTTTTTTTGGAAAACATAAAGTGATAAAGATCAAGTATTAAAGTTGATCGTTAAATTTTGTAAATAACAGTTTTTATGCTAACAGCTATTCAACTGCTTAAAAAATTCTGCAGAATGCCGTGGGTCGCTCAGAACAATTTTTTCGGCTACTATACCACTAAATCTTGGACAATAATTCGTGCTGAATTACCTGAACGGGGTATTCTTGTCTAGGATTTTGTTTAGACTTTCAAAAATATGACCTTGGAAGAATTTTTCAAAATTCAACTTATTTTCGGAGATACAGCCGATTTTGTGACGTGGCGTCCGTGTTCACTAGAATTGTCTCCTAAACTTTAAACGCGTTTTTCTTAAAACTGTCTTTTTCGGAACGATACCCACGATTTCTCAGGTTCTACTGTACCGATTTACTTTCTATGGTTGGAACTAGCCCCATGCCCAATTTATTTTTATTATTTTTAAAAAATTCGAAATAGTCAGAAAAAGTGATCCAAAATAACTTTTTTTCAGGTAGTCGCCATTTTGTGAAAAAAAAATTTCCCACTTTTCCGTAGTGCCGGCCATTGCGACAATATTCTAGATTAATAATCTTTTTTTTTTTGGTTTCAGATAACTAGGAGGGTTGAAATCATGGGTATGGTCACGTGGAAATTTTTAGAGACCCCCCACTTCGTCAGCTCATAACTTTTGCGGTTTTTTACTTTTTTTAGTTTTTAATTTTTTTCTGTAGTCTTCCAAAATTAACAAATAACTAATAAAAAAATTGATAGTAAAAATATTAATTGCCTTTTTTACGACACTTTAATAATTACCTGAAATTCATGCTTCTAGACCAGAATACCCCCTGAAGATATCTTGTCAAATAAATAAGTTTCATACTAGAACTTAATTTTTATCGATCAACTTGTATGTCAGCTTAGCATATAGTGATCCGATTTTGGTAATTATACCGTTGGCTTTGAAAACAACGCCTACTAAATTTCGTCAAGATATCTCGTCAAATAAAAACAGTTTTCCATACTAGAACTTGAGTTTGATCCATCTGCTTGTATTGCAGCTACATACATATATCCTATAGCGGTCCAATATCGGCAGGTCCGAAAAGTGCACAACATCTTTGGAAGAAAAAAGAGAAAAAGTTGCCTTATAGGTGCTTCAAACTTCATGACAGAGGTAATACACCCTATTGAGACTATCAAAATTATCATTATTTGATATACGACAACCACCCTAATGCCTTGTTAAAAGTCATTTGTAGAAATTGGAGCTGATAATTTTTATCTATGATGAATTGGCATATGATGAAGGAATTTCTATTTATAAAGCAATTAAAGATGCATATATTACATATGGTTCAAGTGGCAGATCATTGAGTCGCTTGTGAAGAATTGCAATGTAAACTTATCCACATTCCAAGCGAATGGCCAGAAGTATACTCGATAAAATATACTGTACTCGCGGTCATTCCAAGAACTGAAACGTGCAGCAACTATTGGCATACAACTAATATTCGTGATCCAATCTAAGACAGAAAGTTCACAAATTTCCCATGATGGATTAAGTGAGCACTACTGTAAAATTTGTATCCAAATTGTGCTTTATTTTCTCTCCATCAACTCTAGCTTAAGACTATCAGACCACTGTAGTGTCTTTCAAGCTGGCATTAAGGTAGCAGCGTATCTACTACTCCGAGGTGCTTCGAAGCAAAGCGGCTTTAATGGCTTTGAGCTGACTGTGTCTTAGTTAAGGTGTACATGCCTCATTAGCATTATCATCATACTATTTTTTCCTCTTTAGACTTGTTTGGGAGCCCGGAAACTGCAATGACGTTAAGTTTGATAGTTTGGGCACGCTCAGTCCAATTTCAAACGATTCGAAGCGAGTCAGTTTGTCGTTGTCTTCTTGTGTCTGTGGTTCTCCCGTGAGCTTGGCAATCGCTAGTCAACAACGAGCATTTGAGATCCCAATTTCAACCGATTCGAAGCGAGTTGGTGTTCCGTTGTCTTCCTGTGCCTATGGTTCTCCAGTGAGCTCAGCAAAACGCTAGTCAGCAACGAGTATTCTGTGTGCTCCCAATTTCAACCGACACGAAGCGACTTGGTATTCTGTTGTCTTCCTGTGCCTGTGGTTCTTCTGTGAGCTCGACAATCGCTAGTCAACAACGAAAATTTGTGCGGCTGCAAGATTCTTGTGGCCCAGAGTGAACCGAAAGTCCCCTGAAATACTTTCTCGTAGCAAAGTCTATCTCAAAACCACTGTAGGTATTCTGAATAGTCCGATAGGCTTGCACGCGGTGCGATTAAATATTTTGTCGGTCGCTTTTTGCAAAAGCTGTATGGAGGAAATCGAGATGGAATCAATTAAGCATTTTCTCCGCCATTTTTCAGATTTTGTCGGACTAAGGTAGAAATATCGCGGTAGACACATTGGCGACAAACCAAGCGAAGTGGCTGCGATTGATAATTACGGCCTTAGCAAAGTAGTCGTATGCTCAAAACGTTTCGTTGATCTATGAAGAAAGGGTGATCTATTTTTAGAAGTTTTCGGGTATCACAAAGGAGCGACGTTAAAAGCTGTCCAAGTGAGATTCATCGCTACCTTTGGTGCGAGTGTCCTTACCTTACTACCTAACCTAATCTAAGACTTACAATTATATTATAAATTTGGTTATCTCCGATTAAGACTCCAGCGTGTCCTAAATCTGCTCGAACTAATATTCTCAGAAATGTTCCGACTATTCCTTCTAAGGCCCTGAAGATAAGTCGCAAAGCCATACCCGAACCAAAAAAAAAAATATAATATTCTTCGCCAAGAATTATTGGGTGCAAATTTCGTGCTTCAATTGTAGCAATTAACATCTACATAAATTTGAATGAATTGGGATTAATATTCAAGCAAAAAACGAAGAGAGTTGATGCCCCAACCACTACATGATAACAGTAAAGTGCCAAAAGAAATTGCTCACACAATAATAATACATTGTAACATAAGTGAAAATTAAATAAAACGGCGTTTACATTTGAATGATGGTTCCCCGTACTTTTATGGCCATATTTACAGCGCTTTAATGCTGACCTTGAGCGACATAAATCTCGTCAGCCACTGCCTTGGGCGTCAATAAAGCACACGCATGCATATTATTGCCTTCAAGCTCTTTGTTGCCCGCAGTAATCGACTTAATGTCGCCATGTGTTGGCCTTTTCACAGCCCGCCACCCTTCACTGACGACAATTGCCAGCTTCAAATTACACTCTAGTGTCTGCTGAACGCGTAGTTCCAGCGCCTCCATGTGGTCCTTGTATATATACGACACCCCACATAATAAACGCCTGTGCATATTTACAGAGTTATGTACATACATATGTACATATGTATGCTGTGTATGTATGTGATGTATGCATGTAACTATGTATGAAAGTATCTATGTGAGAAAGTCTCATAGAAAGTCTGCTGCGTCACAAAACAGCATACATAAGTACCTTTTGTATATTTATATACATACATACATATAAATGCGTCTTTGGCAATTTCATCGCTTCTCCTCTTCTATGGATTTCCACGGTAGTCGCCTTTAAATGGAAACTCCTACATAAGTCTTACTCACCAAAGTATTGCTTATGTCCACCGGCACACCGTACTTCTGCGTATACATAAAATGCTTGTAAATATGTAAATAGTTTCTGTGTACATATATGTAGCACATCGCCAGCTCGTCCGACACACTTAGTACTTTCAGCCAATGCCCTCGGTCTGTGTGCTCATTGTTGTCTTCGCCTCTCATTGTTGTATTTATTAATAACAGTAGTGGCGTGCGTATACAGTGTTGCCACTTGATTAAATTTTATTTGCAAAATGTATTTAACATATTAATCGAATTTTGTATTACCAAGTGAGGAAGCGCTAAGTGCGGGTATAACTGAATATTTTATCCAACTTGCAAGAATTAAAGGCGGACTTCTTAGTGATAAGAACAAGGATAAGGGCAAGTTTTCACCTGATTTTATTCATTCTAAGTACAAGTATACACCGTTATTAGCAAATCACGCTCTCTCAATTTTATTAAGATAACTCATATATTGACTGACATATGCGGAATAAAGTTCGAAAATCTATATATTAGATATATGGGGGCTAAGGGAAATATTGACCCGATTTAATTCATTTCTAATACACAGATATACTACTATCAGGACCTACCTCACAAATTGACCGATATTTTCGGTAAAAAGTCAATTGCAGGCACTGTTACCTGCATATTCGGTACTTGGGGTACAGTGTTGGTTCGATTTGAATAACTTTTGGTCAAATTGAACATTCAAAATTGACAAGACGTCTTCAGGAAATTTGGCATGAATTAGTTTCCAAACCAAGCATCTATCTACTATCTTCGAACAAATTGTTCAGATCAGATCACTATAGCATAGAAGGTAGCTGTCATGCAGAGCGATTGGGCCGAATGAAGTTCTTGTATGGAAACGTCATTATTTGTGAAAGGTACTATAGTTAACTTTTTTGCATGTTTTTTGATTTTGGAAAAAAAAAATGTGAGTTTTGGTAAACATCCATTGGCCACACGCCGCTTATAGAAATCTATAATTAAATGTGTGTTGAGTTGAGCAGTCTGTAGAGATGTTCAGATCCTCTGCTATTTCTCTTTTACTAACACAACAGATTTTCAGCAATTTTTCTTTCACTTTTTTATGCTACTCTAGATAAAACAAAACATTTTCATAATTTCAATAATTTTATAGAGGATTCTTTTAAGTGAATCACCAGACAAATAATAGTATCTATCAATATTTATGTTATAATACTCACTAATTTCAGTGGAATCTTAAGGTGTTATAGATCCAAATTATTCTTATATAAAATTTGTAGATATTTGAAAATTAATCGACCGATTATATGACGGCATATAATTTACACAACACACAACAATGGTTCGCTAGCTTCCGTTCTAGAAATTTCGATGTGAAAGATGCATCTCCCTCTGGTCCGACCTATCGTTGAAAAAGTCGATGAAATTTTGGAAAATATTGACCAGGACCATCACATAATCAGCCGTGACATCGCTATGGAACTTAACATTCATCATCAAACGGCTTTGAACCATTTAAAAAAGGCTGGCTACAAAAAGAAGCTCGCTGTTTGCGTACCCCATGAATTGTCTGTGAAAAATTTAATGGGCCGAATTAACATTCTTTGTTGAAACGAAATGAAATCGAACCATTTCTGAAGCGAATGGTAACAGGAGACGAAAAGTGGATCAAATACTATAATAATGTGTGGAAAAGATCATGGTCCAAGCGTGGTGAAGGTCAAGAAATGGTCGCAAAGCCAAGATTGACGCTTCGAAAGGTTACGCTGAGTGTTTGGTGGGATTGGAAAGGAATCATACACTATGAGCTGCTCCAGCCTGGTCGAACGATTGATTCAACATTTTACTGTCAAAAACTGATAAGATTGAAGCAAGCAATCGACAAAAACGGCTAGAACTGATCAATAGAAAGTGCTTCGTCTTCCATTAGGACAACGCTAAACCACACACATCTTTAATGACTCGGCAGAAACTGGGAGAGATTGGCTGGGAAGTTTTGATGCATCCACCATATAGCCCTGACCTTGCACCATCGGACTACCATTTGTTTCGGTCAATGCAGAACTGCCTTAATGGAGCAAAGTTAGCTTCAAGAGAAGCCTGTGAAAACTACTTGCCGCAGTTTTTCGCCGAGAAACCAGAAAAGTTTAACTCTGATGGAGTAATGTCTCTAGTGGAAATATGAAAAAAAGGTCGACGAAAGTGGTACATATTTGGTTCATTGAAGTTCATTATAAGTATAAAAAAATAAGTTGAAGTTTGATTAGAAATACGAAACGACTTTTTCGACTACCCAAGACTTATGGATATATTCATGGCATAGTGACTCAGGCACAAATCTACCGTCTAGTGAACATGAATAAAAGTTAGGCAATATTGAATGAGTGACGAACGATTTTTGGACTTTCACCGGGCATATTATTTTAAAAAGTATTTTTCCAATTGTGATGCTTATTGCTAAGCCATTGAGTTGCTTTTCAGCTTAAATAAAAGCCATTGAGTCAGCCTGTGCACTTTAGTTTTAACACAAAAACTTTAACGCTGGAGTTAATAGAAAATCACGGCAATCTTCAGATTTTCAAGAATTATCTATTCACTGATATGGTAATCACCCTAAACAAACTACAGATTAGCGAATAAAGCCTACGGTTAAAAACTGAAAACTCAGTAACATAATCAAGGGATTCGGCTACACTACAACCTCATGCATCTTATCTATACATCTGTGCATCATCCATTTATTAAAGTTTATCTGAGAGCAAGCAGCGTATTTGCAACATCGAAATTGTTTCACCATGTTGCGATGGAGAGGATGAGCACTACTTTTATGATAGTGTACGTATGTATGTATATATATGTGCGTGAATTTTTATTTCACGCCATGACATCATTAAAGCTCTAAATCAGACAACAATTGAGAGTATGATCAAAAACCGTAACAAAACAGATATATTTAAGATGAAATATATATGTATATACTATATCTAAATAAAGATATGTATATATTTATGTACATATGTATGTATGCCTACACCAGCATCACGAGCATGATTTCACTCTTAAAAAATTTCTTCCATCAATCAGCAATCAATTAGTGCATTAAAATTTTCTGCAAAATATTCAAATTGAAATATGGTGAAATTCCACGAATTGAACTTCACACTAGAATGTTCGGAAACTTCAATTAAGTAGTGATAAATTCCGATAATACCGCAGTTGAATTAATGTTTCTTAGAAAAAATTGTCAAAATTACTTTATGACAAGAAGAATCAATATTTTACTAGAGTCCACAAGATGTTTAATGAGAGAAATTAGCACGCGAGAATTCTTGAACTTAATATTTCTTGGATTTTGCTTGTTAAATCATCAAATACATACATATGTACATACTTATGTATCAAAGATGAATAAGAGAATTTCTAAGGCTAACTTTCATGACTGAGGTATATATTTTGTTTTAACACACTTTGTTAAGTTTCATCTATCCTATAACCTCTCGATGTTCTATGAGTTGAAACTATAAATAATAACATCTGAATTTGAGCCGGACTGAGAAAAACCAACATTTCAGGCCAATGCAAGCTTGCCAATGTTCAACCCGATTTTCCATAAACTTTTTGTAAGCCTCGGTTTCAGTGCCTTCAACATATGCCTTCATGAGTCTATTGAGCGCTACCTGAAGACGATTTTCAGTTATGAAAACATAAAAAAACTCGTTTCGTGTTTGGTCAAAAAGTCGTGTTAGAATATGACGGCGCATTATTGTGGGAAAAATTCATGATTTTTCCGCACACAACTCCGGTCGTTTACTATGAATTGCTAAACGTAGCCATCTCAAAGCGGCCAAGTAGTTTTGACTGTTTCTCTCTGTAGAACAAATTTATGGTGAACCACACCATGGCAATGACCTACATCTTTCGCTTCATTTCTAGCGCCCCTTACTAGATTGTTGGAGAGCTTCGACTTCATATTCTTATACGCACGTCTGCTCACCAGTAATAATGCGTTGGGTGAACGTAGGGTTCGCAGCTACGTTTTCAAGCATCTCTTTAGCGACCTCTACTCGACGTTGTTTTTGCAAAAGATTCGGGTCTTTTGGCACGAGTCTAGCATTGGCACTTTTCATAAAAAAAACATATGTTGAGTTGATTCAAAAGAGATGTTGAGATCTTCTGCCATCTCTACGACGCCAATTCGGCGATTTTCAAGCGCTGGTTCTTTAAGTTTTTTGTTGTTAGATCGTCATAAACCGAGCTGGATAGACGACATGCATGATACCAGTATTTGATGACTTCACGACCTTCACTTAATGCCGTGTGACACTTCTATACTTGAGTTCGTGATAAAATAGACTTCCGAAAACTTTTCTGCAATATCTTTAAATATTTCGCATTCGTGATTTCATTGGAAACACGGAATTTCAAGCAAGTTCGTTTTTAAAGTTTTTCCCATCGTAAAAATTGTAAGACAAACTTTTGACTAATTAAAATACATATGCAGGTCTAGACATATCCTTGTTTTTCTTCTTTATTGGCGTAGGTACCCATTACTTGGTTATAGCCGAGTTAACAAAAGCTGGATTGTTCGCTTACATCCGGGCAACATAACCTATTTAGCGCAGCTGCTGTCTTTTGATTCGCTCAAATGTCAATGACGTCGAATATCTCGTACAGCTCATCGTTCCATCGACTGCGCAAATGAACATAAACATTTCTCTCGAACACTCCTAAGGCCGGTGAATGATGAGAGAACTTGTAGAGTTTGGTCTTTGTTCGCCGGGAGAGGACTTTGCTTTTCAATTACCTACTCAGCCCAAGTTGCACCTGTTGCCAAGAGTGATTTTGTGTTGGATTTCAAGGTTTATATTGTTGTTGGTGTTGATTTGGTCTATCGATTTTGTTTTTGGCTTGTTCAGGTTAAATTTGATCAAATGATAAAATCGGGTTCTGACTGCAGTAAAGAAAGCTTATTATTTTGTTGGTTCTGTGCGATTTGGAAAAATAAATTATAGGCCAAGCGAAATCTTCAATAATGAAAAAGGGTTTTTAATGGTAGGTTTTCCTCTGCTGACAATGTCGAATTCCGAATGGATTTCATGGATGGATGGATGCAGATTTTTTATTGAATATTCTTATTATTATATATTATTATTTTTTATTAATACCGTTAGTTTTTATATACTTGATAGACACGTTTATCCTCAACACTTTTTAAAACTATTTTTCTTTGTTTACTTTTAGCTGCTTGCCTTGGTGCTAATCGCGTTCGGCATTTATGTGCTCTCCTCCTACAGAGTTAATGAAGTCGGTTCTTTGGCCGCCTATGCCTACATTTGTTTAGGTGTCGCCACAATACTTGTATCTTTGCTGGGATTCGTTGGTGCGGCCAGGGAAAGCGTTTGCTGTACAATTACAGTATGTACGCCGGAATGCCTAAATGTATTTATCACCTCATCCATTTTATTTTTTCATTTAACAAATGTCATTCATTCATTTTCACCTACGCCTATGGTATCTATATATGTATGTTTGCATTTATTAATTTCATCATATTTGCAGTTTATCACTTTTCTTTTGATTTTGTTGATCTGCCAAATCGCAATCACTTTACTTTTGGTGAAAGGTGAACAAACAGTAGCATCACATCTCTCGAATAATTTGGATGTGGCTTGGGAAGAAGAACTGAACAGCCCTGGAGCGATGTCTCTGTATGAGACTTGGGTAAGTGGGGTACTTGGGTAACGATTTTACTAAATGCATAGTACGGGGGAATATATGTATGTACATACATTCATATCCAAAACAATGAAAACCCATATCATTATAATAAGGTCGAGTGTAATCGGCCGTAATATGCATTACTTTTTTCCATATACCTTCTACATACGAATAGTTTTTGGTTGAAATTAGCATCATACTTTTATCGAGGGTGATTTGTATATAGCCAGGGGGCATATTCATATTAATGGCGAAAAATACTTTGTTATTAGGACATTGCGTTTATTCTTGAGACTTGCGAAGTAGAGGCTTCAACTCATCCTCAAGTTTTGGTTGAGCTTCCTCGAAAAGTAGATGAAAAATCCATCACTAATGAGGAAATTAAGATTCATGGGTTCCTCAAAAGGTGAGGCCCTTAGTAGGAAACCGTATTTATAGTATATATACAATATATAGTGATCTCCAGGCAAATAATTCAGACTATTTAGACTAAAATAGAGCAAATTTATTATAAAATATGTTAATTTGGGGGGTTTTGGAGTAAATGGGATGCATACGTATAGGAAATACTGAAAGAGATTACAAAGAATCTTCTTAAATAAAAACCCCGCTCCCAAGCTTTAATACCAAAGTTAAGTCAATAAAATTAACCCAAATAGCAGTAATTGACACATTTGGGGGATATTTACCTTTACTATCTGATCAAATTTGACCAGGACTGTACTGACTGTATCGACTCAACACATTTCGGTTAAGGTTTCGTACCAAAAAACCTGAATCTTTTTGAAAAACGAAGTCGAGTAGAGGTCGCAAAATGTAGGTAGCTAAAGACCCTACTTTCTTCAAACGCATTGTTACTGGTGACCAGCACAGAGTTTATAAATATGATGTCGAAACTGTGCAAGAAACTAGCGAATGACGTTCCAAAAATGAGTCGTAACCGAAAAAAAAACAAAATTCGTTGAAGACACTAAAGACCACGCCAGCCGAGGCTTATAATAAAAAATTGGTTTAACTCTTGGCATGCATGTATTGGCTAAGGAGACTTTTTTGAAGGCGATAACAACGATATGTATTATAATATATAAACATTGTCAGTCCGGTTCAAATTTGATCAAGTGGTAAAATCACTTCCACCTTCACTTTCGTTTGTTTACTACACATTGATATCAAGAAGGCAATAATAAAGATTTTTATTATAATATATAAACATTGTCAGTCCGGTTAAAATTTGATCAGGTGGTATATTCACTTCCACCTGCACTTTCCTTTGTTTACTACACATTGATTTCAAGAGAATTGCGTCTAAATATAAAATACATATTCTGTGTACGCGCCAAGTGTGCAATCTACGATTTATTGATATGGAATTCCCGATAAGGCTGATCGATGGTGCACTACCCAAAAATATTTCCACACTTATGCAATATATCTATATTTTTAATATACTAAAACATTTTCGTTTTGTTTTTTTTTTTTGTATTTCGACAGCTCGGTTGTTGCGGTCGGGCCAGCCCACACGATTATATAGTCAATGATCGCATGCCGCCAATGACGTGCTTCAAGAATGGCGATAATACGAAGAGTGAAAATCTGATCGGCACCGGCTGTCGCATAATGTTTGAGAACTACTGGCTGAGCTTGTTGCGTGCCTTCAATATAATCGCTTGTGTGATGATTGGCTTGGAGGTGGGTTCTTACATACAAACACACACACATAAATATATGTGTACTAATGTGGTTTTGGCCGTCTATTCAGAATAATAAAATTTAATTTTTTTTATGTGTTTGCAGTTATTGGTTAGCGTGATCTCGTGCTGCCTGTGCACTAGCATACGCAATGATCACCGGCGCTCCTATTATTAACCTGATGAAGCGCCCAGTGTTGCCCAGCGTTACTGTTTATACGTAGATGCTTGTTACTCTTCTATTATTATACAATAATATGGGAATAATTTTGAAATCGATGTCAGCTAAGTTGGTAATCTTTATTTTACCGACTCTTTTCGAAAATCTTTGCAGCCAAAAAGTAAAAAATTATATACATATAGTATATGCTAACGAATTTTTTGTACAGCACACAAAAATAATATACGAACAATAGTTTATAAGCCTAATTATTTCTATAATTTATTTATATAAGTTGCTTACTATTTAAGCAGTTGAATGAAAACTTTTTTCTTCTTGTATATTTCGCTCTAACTAACTGTGAATATGAATTTGGCAATTCGTTATTTATATTAAAAATCATATTAAAATTACACAACAAATCGCTATGAAGTGCATAAAGCGAAAAACAAATGTTGCAGCAGCTAAAATTTATTACATAATATTGGGTAGTCGAAAAAGTCTTTTCGTATTTTGCCAATGTCGTTGAAGTCGCATATTTGTCGAAAACAAATTATACCGCTATAAAAGTGAAATTAATTTTTACCTAAAAAGTCAAATGAATGTTAACTCAAAAACATGCTTTGAGCGTAAAAATAATTATGAAAATATTTTTATGTTTAAGCGCACTCATACATACATACATATGTAAGTACATACATATATGAAACAAAATTGTTGCTAATTTATTTTACTTTTACGAATTATCGCATAAATCCTTCGCTTGTGTGTTTAACACACACCTTTATGTATAAATAAATTGTACAAATGTGTGAAATAGTTTTCTTATTGGCTTTTTGTAAGCAGAATTTGCAAATCTGCTTGAAATTAATAGAATCTGGCATGTTCGGAACGCGCAGCAAACAACACGTTTAGGCGCACGGTGGTACCAGCTTGACTAAAATAGGAAAAATATGATTTCGAATGCAAGAACAAATAATAAATAATTTTACATATGACGCCAATAACGCAAAATTTATTTCAGATAAATTTAATAAAAATTATGCAAGAAAAATTTAATAAAGTATGAAAGAAAATTCAAAAATTGGCACTCATTTCATGCAAAAAGTACTTCGAGAGAGATGAAAAAATTTCTGTCATAGTGAGTATTTAATTTTCAGTATTTTCAGATTTTATAAAATTTATTTAAAAAATTAAAAAAAAAATTTTTTTTAAATACAATTTTTTTAATTTTTTTAGTTCGAAATAATTTTTAAATTTTTTTTAACATTTTTTATTTCGAAAATTTTTTTTATTTCTTTTTTACATTTTTAGATGGAAATAATTTTTTAAATTTTTTTTTTTAATTTTTTAAATCGAAATAATTCTAGAATTTTTTATACATATTTTTGAGTTTTTTATTCGTATATTTGGAATTGGCATTTTTAATATTTTCGTACAATAATTTTTTTGTATAGTATGAGTAAGCTTCTTGATGGTGTGACGGGAGTTTATGGCACAAATTTAATTTTAAATTTTAATTAATTATAAATTTTAATTAATATATATTAATTAATGTTAAATTAATGTTAGAGGCCGCTTCTTACTAATTTTGGGCTGCTTAAACCGAAAATGATAGTGAAAATTTTCTAACACGTTGTATGTTTTGTGTTCTGGCCAGGAGGTCTACGGGTGAAATCATTTACCAAAATGACAAAAATCGCTGTACATGATGGAAACTTTTTGAACTTAAATTCGCACTCAGGACACCTCAAATACCCCACAGACCTCTTAGCACATCAGTTGCAAATTCTTCAGATTTGTTGAGTAGTGTTATCAATGTGCAGCTATGCTTAATTTAGTATGTCCTAAAAATACTCTTTCTTGTGTTGTGCTTAGTAATGTAAAAAATATTTTAATAATATTTTGAACTTCCCAGTTGAATTTTGAAATACTTAAATATTTTTATTTTTTATTACTGAATTTTATTGTCCTATTTTTTTTAATTTTTAATTATTTATAAGATTTTGGCGTACAAAAAATTTTAATTTTTTTTTATTTTTACTAAAATACTTCGACGTTTTTTATATTTAAGTGTGACAGCCTAAAACAAGCAATTTTTAAGAGTTAAAAAAAACTGCATCAATTGTTTAAAAATTTCAAAAAAAAAAAAAATTAACAATAAATTAAAAAAAATTTAAGGTGATGTTCATACATATTTTAAGAATACATAGTAATTTTTTTAAAGAAAAAATTAAGTATTTTTCGAGTAACACGCGATGTATGAAAGCGCTGGAGAAGGCCATTAACTACACAACGACTTAAAAATCAGAAATAGGCAAAATGGCGACGTTTAAAACAATTGAATTTTATTGGTTATGGGTCTGCCAAAATTAAATTTTTATCAGATCGATAATGAAAATTACTACGAAACATTTCGTGGTCATCGTGTGACCGCAGATCACATGTTGCCTCCCTGCAATCACTCATGCAAATTTTTTAAAAATGTAGTTTTGAGAAAAACCAATTAAAGATAAACTGATGGAGCTGAGTCAGTTAAGGCGTTAAACTTTAGAATGTTGTAACTCAAAAATAATATTTTCAAAATTTTAGAATACTATTTTTAAAGTTTTTTTTTTTTAATTTCACACAAGGTGCGTAGCTCAATATGAGAAATGGAAACCTTGAAAACTAATTTAGCACGAAAAATATTTTTTTTCCATTTTCTTCAGAACGTAAGTGCTCAGTACCCCAAATGTAGTAAAGTAAATTAAGATGTACATTTCTTATTATATGTAATTTTAGCCAAATTTTAAAGTTTGCGTAACCACTGTGCGACTGAGTGAAAACCAATGAATATCGATATAATCGATAGATGCTATGCAATGTATATGTTATTTGTATGTGTTTGAGGTTATGGAAGTAAAGATTATACAAAAAAAAGTTTAGTTTAAATTTTTTTAAATTCCATAACCTCAAACAAACAACAAATAAAATTTACATTGCATATCATGCAAGCATTTAAAAAATATGTTTGGAAAATTTTTACTACTGTGTGCTTTATTTTATTCATTCGAAAAATATCGGTTCATATATGACTATAAGCGTACTACATATACATACAAAGTTAACACGTACGCAAACGCATTTAGTGCCTCTGAAGTGCCTCAGCTGGGTACAATATTTCCTTATCGTCACTGACGTAAACTTGGAAATTGTTAAAAAGTATGCAAAACGCTTTATAGGAGGTGTCTCATGTTGCTAAATATAAATACGAATAAATATGCTGGCGTTCAGAAATAATAGAAAATATATTGTAAAAGCACAAACTGTTGTGATTATGTAATGAGTAATATTATATAAGATATATTTATATATGTCTGCTAAAATGTTTATATGAATGTGTTTGTATCTATATATATATAACTCAACGATTTGCTAAAACCTTTTATGAAAACTACCAATGCATTTAATTGTAACGAAAAAAAATAAATTATTAAGAAAAAAACTAAATATATTGTGAGAATTTTTTTTGAAACAAATTGAAAAATTACTCAAATATTATAAATAAAAAAAAGAAAAAAATAATTTTGAGGTTATAAATTTTATTGAAGTAAAAAGGATTAAAAATTATTAAATACAAACTTTTATAAACAATTTTTACCAATTTCTTTTAACGAAGATATATTTAAAATAAAGATAAATATAAAAATATTATATTACAACAAAAAAAATTAAAAATAAGCTGAATTGTTGAACATTTACTGCTTCAATATAATAACAGGTCAATTGACCATAGTCCGGCCTACACATTTCCACAAGCCGATTCATGAAGTTTTGCCATCGTTTTCACTGACTTGTGAAACGGTACCTTATCTTGGAGAAATGGCTCTCCCTTTTTCCTCGAGTGCAGTTTTTAGTTTTCAAAAGCTATATAATATTCATTAGTGGTCCTTCTTTTCGCAAAGTAGTCAATAAAAATTATTCCATGCGCATCCCAAAAACAGACGTCATAACCTTGACAGCCGACAGTTGCGTTTTTCCACGCTTTTCGGATGACTCTCAATTAGACTAAAGAGTGAAATAATGCAGCCATGTTTCAGCCATTGTCACAAATCGACGAGAAAACTTTGGTTTATTACTCTTGAACATCTCCAAACACTGCTCCGGATCATCAATTCCTCGTTCTTTTTGGTCAAAAGTGAGCTCGCGTGGCACTCACTTTGCACAGAGCTTTATCATACCCGAATATTCCTGAATGTTATGAAATAAATATATTTTGAGTGTCTGCTATCGTGAACAACTTCACTTAATGGTCTTCCAAATTTATTTTTTGGGCTTTTTTGATGTTTGCGTCGGTAAAAACCTCTTTTCAACGTCTTCGGTGCTCGTCTCATCTCGTCTAAAGTTAGCATTACAATCCTTGTTGGTTGATTTTTCTAGGGCAGTGTCCGGAAACTCGTCATCAAGCCAAAGTTTTGCTTCAACTGTATTTTTTCCCTTTCAAATAGTAATGTATTATCAATACGCGAAATTCGTTTTTGTCGATTTGTTTCAGAATAGCGAAAGTTGTTTCATTTAAACTGATATAATTCACAAAAGCATATTGCGACAGCTATCAAATTTTTATGCCGCCTTTTGAAGGTTAGGGCTAACTAAAACTCATATGGATTTGATACTCGTAACACCATCTAAGTGCCAGGCCGATGACTTTTCAATTGACCTTAACCAATAATCACTGTCAAAACAAAACTAAAATAAAAATAGAAAAGAAAAATTGAAAAAGTAAATTAATTTTAATTATTTTAGCTGCAACTCACAATTAACAAACGAACTTTGAATGCCAAATATTGTTTCAAACAAAATCGCCAATGCTTGCAACTAATTAAACGATGCTAAACATATAATTATATAGAACATTGTGTGTAAAATTATGGCATTGCGTTGCAGTTTAAAGAAGTTAGTTAATCGTTGGTAAAAGTCGGAGGCAATCTCATGATATGTTCTGAGAGTCCACAAAAAAGATCTGTTGTTTGACTAGTGAGTATAACCGGAGTTGGACATTTTACCACATATAATCTACTTATATATAATAAAGTAAAGTACCAAAAGAGTTATAAACTTCATATGCTGTTGTAAAAATCTTTAATGAATAGATGTGCCTTGAAACTACGACATGACATTAATCCGCACTGCATTAAAGTGTGAAGAGACCATTGGAAATATATAAATATATATGAATTATATGAATATATTGGACAGGAATAATGACAAAACTATGACACAAATCCACTCGTTTTATAAAACATTCTGCATTATATTACAAATACTGGAAGTAATACCTTTTCGTTCTGCTCTCTAGTATTGGCGTTTGGAGGCCTAACTGCTTCCCTTTCGAACCTGAAAAAAAGTGTAAACATAGTTGTTTCCACTCAAAGAGACCTTTATAAAACATACTTATATTGTAAGTGTTGAGCAGAGAAATGAAGAAACGAACACACAATTGATTTTCTGTTTAAAGCAGAGAAGCTCTCCAGTCTAGAAGACACTGGAATGAATATGTTCAAATGAGTATTTTTTGACGACGAGCCTTGAATGCAAAAAAATTGAATTGAAGAAATCTGCAAGGTTTACTCAGATTTCGTTTTTTATAGTTTAACTGTTAAGATTATGGTACTCAAAGCTCCTAAATCAAGCAGTCATAAAAGAATAAAAGCTTGATTACTCATTTTGTAACAACAACTCCATTTTATACAACAACAACAATAGTGATTAGTATATATATATATGTGCATATTGCTTATCGACATTAAATTTAGAATATTACTGTGAATTTGCCAAACTGTATTATTATATGCATTTGTATTTATGAGCTTTCGACAGACTTTCGAAATTATAATTCGCACAAAATTGAAATTAAGTTTTATAAAATAATCGAATTGTTGCCGAATTGTTGACAGAATAGAAAAGCTACACAAATACAACTTTACATATACTATATACTCAAATAAATACAACAAATAAACAATATTAATACAAAACGCTTGCTTTTATGCTCTTAATGCGATGATAAGCTGAAAGGTAAATGACTTCTGTGTTACACTAACCTCAATTTATCATCAATTGGTGTGAATTTCCCACTTAATATCTTATAAGAAAAAATATTATCATCAATAAGATCAAAATTGCGCGCTTCAACTGATCTGGAGACTTTGTTCGAAATCAGATCACTGAACCAATTGTTGTAGGTTTTCATTATTTCGTAAAAAAGAAAAAAAAATGCATTTTTTTGGTTTGAGGAGATATTTTATTCAATTAAAAAAATGTAAATTTGCGGAGTTTTAATGCACTTAATTAATTTGGGGGTTACAGTCGTAGGGCTATACCCAGTGTGCGCGGCGAGGACGTCCTCCCCTTGCGTTCTAACTTTGCGTCCTTACGCACCGTAGAAACGTGAGCAACCCTTGTGTAAGATTTGGTAGCCAAACCGTGTGGAGCTACTAAAACGTGGAGATTCAGCGGAGCCATTCCGACATATTTGGGTAAAAGTTCGCTGAAGTCTAATTGCAGCGACGGGTGTTGGTGTTAAAAAAAGCGGCTTTCGGTATACATATGTATGTACATATGTGTGTATAAAACTTTATACAACTTGCCGAGCGAGGTTGTGCGGTGTGTTTGGGACCCAACCGCTCTAATTGAAAAAGAAACAACGGCCTCGTAATAAGAACAGTGATGTAAGGGCATTCACCTGGAATGTCCGGTCCTTAAATTGGGAATGTGCAGCTGCCCAGCTGTTTTTTTTTGTTTTTGTAAAAGTAAAGGCGGTGATGTCAATCAAGAAATACGATGGACGGGCGGCTGGAACGCGCTTATTACGGCTTTATGGGCATCTTTGGTAGAACAGTTGGAAAACTCAGCCTCCATGGCGAAACCTCCACAAACTGAACGAACGCAAGGGGTCCGAAATACTTCTTTGATTGTCTGTAGTATTTGGTAGTATTTGGCTGTCTCTGGATCGAAAGTTCAAAACCAGATCGATACTTGTATGAACGACACCAACTCGAACCATTAATCTGTTGTAGCGTGAGTACGCGCCTGCCTCTGTACAGCAAGCAACAAACACAAGGAACGTATGACGTCGAGAAGCTGCAGTCACAACCAACTGCTTAACGGTTTTCTACTCGACTTGCACTCATGCTCTCTGAGAGCACTCTTCATCAACTCGTTAAAAGGAAACTGTGGGACTAAATTTCAAGCTCATTACGTATAGTTGTAAGTGAAATCATTGGTTGACAGTTGAAGAGGGAAGCGAGACGCATTTGGAGATAAAAAAGAAGAAGCCGATATGTCTGCGTATGAAGAGTTTGGGGAGCTTTCCGATAGGTGTAATATTCGAAAAGATTTCAAGACTGGAGCATACTCTTGAAAGACCCTAAGAGGTGACCGAAGTTATGGAGGTAACATACCGAAGTTATGGAGGTAACACTCTCCAGTCTGCAGACTGAGACACTGAGATGTCATTATCTTTTTCACTTTCGTAACTAAAGTCAGAGCGAAGATGGTGTGTCCACGCCGACTTTTCTACTCTTCTCTACAGTCGATGACAATAAGGTTGCATTTGTCAATAGCTCCACAAAACTTGAAGTAAATATGTTATTTACTATAAGTCATAAAACTGTTGTTTATTTATAAATTTTATGTTGGTAAAGTAACCTACCTACACATGCGCAGATACGTAATTTTACCAACCGCCTAAAAGTATGCTTCAAATGTGTATGCAGTATTGCCTTTTTCTTCTATTTGCTCAAAAGCAACAACATTTAGACTGCTCTCTCCAGCGACTATTTGTTTTGCTAATTTTAGTTGACCTCTGATAAGTCGAAAAATCCCACGTGCACAACAAAAATCAAATTGGGAGCGGGCAAGTCTTTACATTGAATTAGTCTACGCCAAAAGTGTTTCATGCCATTTCGTTTCGACGGGTACTCAATGAATTACGCACTGGAGCATGTTTTTTGTGAGTGTGTATGTATGTACTCATATTCTAAGTTAATGTACTCTGTAGGAAAATTTATTGCTTTGCAGCTTAGATTATTTTTGGTGAAAAAATATGAAAAGTAGTAGAAACAAATATTTCTAAAGAATTAAATTAGGTGTATTTTATAGAGAAATCTTTGAAAGTGGTAAATTGAATACTTAGTATTTTTTATTATTTTAATGTTACACAAAATTTAAAAATCTTTAAGCTTATCTAGCTGAGTTGAGGGCAACAGGTAAAAACAATAAAACTTTTATTTTGATTTTAAGTTAGATTGAGGTTCAAAATAGTCATTGTAAGTTTTGTTTCTCAAAAACTTGAAATACATTTTATCTTGTGGCAGCTCAAGTAATATATGTATGTGAATATTAAATTATTGTTAAGAATATTGGGATATTATTGTTTAAATAAAATATAAATAGGGATTGTATTCTTCCACTTTTACTGTGTTACTGTTGGTTAACAATTTATTTATTTATACTTATTTTAACAACTGTTTAAGAATTTTAATAAGCAGAATCGAATATTTTAATAACTTTTGCATTAAAAAGATTGCTAAATAAATTTTAGATTATTATTCTGATTTATTTTTTCCCCCTTATAGGCGAAAGCTGAATAATTTGGAAATTGTAAAAGCGAAGAAAATTATAATGATAAAAACGCATTGAAAAAGTAAGATGAAATAAGAAAAATGAAAGGTTAGATAATTCACGGGCGATCTGGCGCGGGAAGAGAAAGTAACGGAGGAAGTTTGAGTTCTTTAAAGTTAAAAGGCTACATTTTCTATGGAAGAGGAAGTAACGGAGGAAGTTAGAGTTTTTTAAAGTTAAAAGGCTACAGTTTTTATGGAAAAAGGTTTGGTTCTTACATTCTTAAATTACATTGTTACAACGGACGAAATCGGACAACAACCGCGGCTACTTTCAATATACCACATTTTTAAGTTCCACTTGATTCGTTCAGTTTCCGCGACACAAATCAAAAAGAAATTAATATAACGATTGGTTTTACGCATTAAGGGGGGTGCCTGATTTAGAAGCTTCAAAAAATCGATCTTTTTTTGCTTAAATTTCTTTAAAAATAATCTGAGAATATGTCCTCAAAGTTTCAGATGGGAATTTGAAATATTTTGGAAGCTAGAAGGAAAATAGTGACTGAGCGTCTAGCAGATATATAAGCACTTGGGCAGAAAGCGAAAACTTTGACGCGCGATTTATCGGTTTTTCATTTTAACGATTTTTCTTAATTGGCGGGCAGGATAGAAAAAAACTAAACGTCGTATGGAATTGGGGACAAGTTTATTATCTTTGGCATTAAATTATCTTCTACTTAAACTAAAAAAAAACTAAGAAAAATCAATTTTAAACATACTTTTAAACAACATAAAGTAAAAATTTTTGGGTCGTAAACCACATTTTTTCCAATTTTTAAAAAATTTCGGAATTTTTTAGTTTAACTAGAAGATAAATTATTAGAAAATATGAATCTTTTTGAATTTTTTGTTTCCGATAGAAATTGCGACCTGCATCCTGCCCGCCATCCGACAAATACACATGCGAGATGCATCGGGCAAATGCTTCCCAAGGGCAGAATATCAAAGATTTCGTACCCAAAATTATGTGAATAATGCTTAAATATATAACTATAAACCCTAGAAATTTCGCTTTAATCACTTATTTCTTTTCTTCCCAAAAAAATCCTAAAAAAAAAATCGATTTTTTGAAGCCTCTAAAGCAGGCCCCTTAAAGTATTTTCCTGGCTTTGATTCTTGCAAGTTGCCAGAGTATAAAATGTTCGGTGGCCCCCGAACTTAGCCCTTCCTTACTTGTTATTTTTATCTTTAATAAAAATGTTTTTCCTCTCAAGAATTTTCGGATAAACTTACCATTTATGATTAAAAAGTACTGCAATTGTTTGTAACTTTTTTTTCTTAATATCGGAAAAAGGGCTCAATTTTTGATTGAAAAGGTTCATGTCAAAATATCTGTTTTTTTAAAGATCGACAGGCTTTTTAAAAAAGTAGACATCCGTAAGGTAAGTTTTATCAAAAATGATAAGAAAGATTTCCACTGCCTTTTTCGACTTTTGTATAATCTAAAAAAAAATGAAAATAGCAACAACTTAACTGAGTTAGAAATTAGCTCTAATGGTGTAGATGTTTAAAATATAACAGTAATATAATATATTAAAATTATACTTAGACAATAAAAAATTACACATGCAGTAAATTTTTCTTGCAGGGTCAACGAGCTCACTTTGAGCAGAGTTAAGAATAGTTTGCCTTTGCTCGTTTCATTCTCAATTAATTCCATGCAAAAATTTCTCAGTTAAATATTTGTTGTTACGCTCGCAAGCAGTTGGAATCGCAAATGCAAAGAATCACGCTAAAAAGTGGTAAACACAATTTTGGTTGAGGCAAAAAGCAAAAGCGAAGAATCTAAATCAAATAAGCAAAAGCAAAAGTAAAGGCAAATTATTAGCGGCGGCGGCGAAATAGTCGCGTTGGAGGTGTAGGTAGTTTCAGTCTATTCGCGTTTGGCGCCGTTGATGGTTTTCCAATTCGCTAGCATTTCACGGTAATAACGGTTAAGTGTGAGACAAATTCAAATTTTTTTTCAGTGAAATGAATTTTGCGCGCGATTTGTGTGAAATGCGATAAAAAATACTCAAAAACGTCTAGGAAAATAGTTGCAACAGTGTCTCAGTGCTTTTAGAGATAAGCGTTAAAGGGGCCATCAGGGAGGGGTTTTGAGTGCTTAAATGGAACACTGTGCGCTCTGTTAGCAAAGTGCAATGCAAATTTATGTGAATTCTAATTTCGTTTGCTAATTTTGGTTTTTGGAAATTTGCAGAATTTCAATCGAGAATCGAAGCAAGCGCGTTTCCGAAAATAAACACTGGTGGACAATGGACATTCGTATGGACTTTCGTGCATATATAGTGTAGAAGAGTGGCAGGCGTTTAAAAATATGCCGAAATGTACGAATTTTCCATTCGATTTTGTCATCTTTATTTGTGTTTTCACATTTTGCTCGCTTTTCCGCGGTGTTTACTTTGCCAACTTTGATGTGACGGTTTCTGTTTTCGCCGATTTCGAATGGGTACACATACTGTGTATATAATTGTATATACATACATATGTAGTTTTCGACGAACAAGCGCCGCGAAATTTAGAATTATTTCGACTTTACTTTCATTTCAAATTTCTTATTTTATTTTTTAGTGAATTGTAAATAAAGAAATAGCAACAAGCATGGCGTGTTCAACAAAAACTCTGAAAGTATTTTCTTTGATTTGGGATATCCTCTATGCGGTGAGTAACTGAAAGTGAATTGTTTAATTTTTTTGTAATATTTTATGTTTTGAAATATTGGTTTCACTAAACACACTTTTTACTTTCAATTGAAGATACTCTATTAAAAAGGAAGTAGTAATACCTTAAGCATAGCTAAACCTTGTTTTTATCTAATTTTGAGGTCTTGTGGTTTTTGTTCTAAGAAGTTATCTTCAGAGGTTTAAACTTCCAGACACAATAAGCTTTATGGTCGTGTGATCCATTAATGTGGCGGCTTAGCTCGAAATCTCTTCTCAGGATTTTTCAGGCAAATAGCAATATACCATCTGATCAAAATTGACCCGGCATGACAAAAAAATATCATTTTCAGGCATTTTGATACAATTCATTTTAAAAATACGTTCCTTTTGAGCAAGCATCCCAACTTTTACTTTAATTTTCCACACACTTGTTATACATATGTCAGCATCGACTGGATAGGCCTTCAGTGTCTTCAGCAAATGGCTTCTATTGGCTTCAATAGCTTAAAGCGCGTTACCTGAAGCGGTTTTTTGAGTTTCGTAAACTGAATTAAGTTAAAGACAGCCATATCTGGGAATACGATGGTTGAGCTATGAATCTCGGTTCGTGCTTTGCCAAGTCAGGCAGAATCGGGCTTGAACGCGACGGCGCATTTTCGTGGTGAAAAACTAATGAATGCCATATTGATCGTTTGACATTGTGAAACGAATTTGTGGTAAACTACAGCACGGTAATCAAAGAAAATCAAGAGCGGCACCTTGATTTTTGAGATCGACCTAATTTTTTCGATTTCGGCTCATTTTTGGAACGCATGTCGCTATATTGTTGGACAGTTCTGAAGTAGTTACCAAATCCAAACGCGCGACAGTCAAGAAGGAAGGGTTGAGTTGTTTCAACCTCATATTCTTTTAAACAGCTTCTGCAGATGGCGTCTGGTAGGATTCCCAGCCTTATTGCGTGAACGCTAATAGGGCAATGGTGCGATAAAATCCCAAAAAGAAGGGTGAGGTTAGCCTTACTAAGGGCAAAGAGATCACTTATCACTTGCAATCGATCTTCGGTCAAAAGGCTTTTGCGACAGCGCATGCACTCATACCAGTCTTATCGCAAAGACACTCGATGATATTTATAGCGAGATTAGGAACTTTTTGACCAGCCCTAAACGCATTGTTAATAAGCTCAAGACTAGTATCGTCGCTCTGCTATTTGAGTGGATGGTCACTTCTCTGAAGGAGGCTGCACTTCGGAACAGTAAATCTACTGCTATCTTAATGTCTGTAATCTCGGCTTGAAAGACACTGCAGTAGTCAGGAAGTCTGAAACTTGAGTTGATATCCCCTCTGATCCCCTCTTCTCTAACGGTTCCTTCTCACCAAGCATGAGGCAAGTTTACATGACCTTCATTTAATGCTTTTTGCCACTCAATTACTTGTATTCCTGATTAAGTAAAATTACTAAAAAACTTTTGCAATACTTCCAACCATTCCGTAGCCGTGATGCCATTGGAAACACAAAATTTCAAGTAAACTCTACATATTTCAAAAATCATTAACAGTGAAAGTTTTTGCAATTTTATTACTTTAAGACATCGTCTTTAGAACTATTCTTATATTTTGTAGCAATCAGAGACCGTTCTTTTTTGGTTTTTTTAATTTAAAGTAAATATATTTGTTGTTTTCGAAATTATTTGTGAATGAATAAAACTATTTGTATAAACAAGGTGTGATTTCCGTAACTAATTATATTAATTTACATACAAAAATAAACTTTTATAACACTCCCTTTCACAATGAATACAGCCTTACATGAAATAAACAAAAAAGGTTCTAAAGATTAATTTGCGCGGGCGTATGAGTAACGTTTGGGCCTACGCACTTACACCAACCTTAATAAAAATCATCGTTTGTGTATGTGTTGGTGTGTTTGTCTATGCAAAAGGCGCGGTTTACTGCCGGCTACAAGCATTGAAGGTGTTTTTGTAAAATAAAAAAAAGCAGCTACTTATTAAAATCTGTGAAAATAAATATATTTTTGTAAATTAAATTATTTATATTTTATATAAGCGCTGACAACCAATTAGAAACGCTTGATGAAAATCGACTTCAAAGTGCTTGAGAACAAAATATATTTACATAAAACGAACGGTAATATAACAGCGCAAACTGAAATTACTTCAATTAATTTGCATAACCGCATAAAACTCGGCGCATGTGTGTGTACGCCATGGCGTATGGGTAACTTACCTTCACTGCCAATATTAAACGGCGACTGCAAGCGCAAAGTGCAAAGCTATTAAATTGCAACAGTTGCGGTACTAAAAAAATATTGCAGTGCTATATGAAATACAACAACAATAATGATAATAATGACAACAACAATAATAATAATAGCAACAACAGCATCAATAATAACAATAACAACACCGCAGCATATTATAAGACACATGCAAAGCAGCAATAGAACGATTAAACAACAAACAACAACAAATCAACCTATGCCAAGTAGTTACAAAGCTTTTACACCACGCTGTGTGTTCATGTATGTGTGTGTCTTAAATGTGGCTTGTCATTCTAGCAGCGCGATCATTGACTCAAGCCACCATTCATTGCTGCGAGTCAAGCGCTCGCTCGTTGTTTCATTCATTTATTCAGTTGGTCTGTTGGCGCGTGCTATTTATTTTGAGTTATGTACGAGTATTTCGAATTTACACACCTTGACGTGTTAATACAACAAAAATAACAAAATAAGAGTGTTAAAAATTGAAAAACAAAAAGCAATAAATGTTAAAAACATTCGGAAAACTGCAGGCGCTCAAAGCAAAGCGTGAATAAACATAAACAAATGGGCGGCAAACAAATGCCGCTTATGAAAATTAAGTCTCAAACATACAAATATACATCCACACGTACATGTATGTGGCTGGCTTTAAATACACCGCTGTTCGCTGCGTGTGCGAGTAAGTTTAATTGCTGTTGTTGTTGCTATGTGCACTTCATTTGTTGCGATTTTTCGGTTTACTTTGCTGAGCAAATGCCGCTGATTTGTTTGACTTGCGGTTAAAATTGCTGGTTTTGGTGTTGTTGTTGTTGTAGTTGCAGAAAACTGTAAACTTACGAGGTGGGCGCAACTGCAGTGTGTGCTGAGTTCAAATTACACAACTGGATATTATGAAAAAGCGTATATATAGTATATTTGTAAAGTTGTAGATAATACTATCTACATAAATATGTATGTATATATATGTAGTTATTGAGTATGCACGTGAGCTTATGACACCCGAATACGCCATAAATTCCACTGAGGCCAAGTACTAAGGTGGCATATATGTACATATGTATATATATATATATATATGTGTGTGTGTGTGTGTGTGTGTATATGCCTAATTTTATTCGTACTTTAAATGACGCAAAATGTTAAGGGCCAATATTTGGTAAAGCTGTTTACATATATAAATAAATTACTGTAATGTGGTGTTTTTTGATTTTCAGGGCTACTTAAAAATCTAAATCGAGCGTGTTTATAAAATTATGCTGAAGCGCTTTTATTTACAATAAATTACTTTCTAATGAAGGTTTTGCAATTCGGCAGAAATAGCGTCTGATCAAAATTGACCCGGACTGACATTGTTTGTTAATGAAGCAATACAAGCATGTTAATGCGTTATTCGCTAGTGGACAGTTTCGTGGTCATATTTATAAACCAACGTCTCGTCACCAGTAACTATACATTTTTCACAAATATGCGGGTCTTTTGGTTTAGCATTGACAAGCTTCCTACTCAAAATTTTAACCAAAATATTAACTAAAATATTAACCAAAATCTGTTAAGTCGATCCATAAGAGTTGTTGAGAGCCTCTGCTATCTCTCTGATGTCAACACTATGATTTTCAAGCATTGTTTTTTTTAACTTCTTCGGTGTTATAGTCATTTTCAAAGGTAAATAAAGGATTCGCATTTTTTCGTTGATTCTTCATGACTTTTGCCGATTGCTTTGAGTCACTCAAATACTTAAATATGTTCATAATAAAGTAGACTCCCAAAAAAGTACTTTTAAAATGATTCTGTAGTCGTGATGCTATAGTGAATACAATATTTCAAACAAATTCCTGGCTGATTTCTTTTTCCATAAAAAAAATCTCTTGACCAACTTTTCGCGTTGAAAAAAAATACCTGCGAATTTTGGTTCACGTGTTCAGCTGGAACATACACTATCCTCTATTGGATAGAACTGCATAGCTTTGTTAAAGCCACACCTTGCAAGTAGCTTTTTTCGTAAACTATCGCTTTAAGCTTCTGTGATTCGCATATTTACCATAAATTGTCATTGTCTCTGCTTTCTCCTGTTAAAAAAATAGGGAAAAAAGAAAAAGGACTGCTTAGACATCACTGACCTCAGACTAACTCAATAGGAGTAGCATTTTTTTGGCTACTCATTTTGGTATGTAAGTCAAGGAAGACAAGAATTTTGTTTATTTTTTTTATCAATTACTCTGAATTTTAGTCAAAGGTCTAACCTTTTTGAGAAAATGCTTCAAATTCGATTATTGTAAATCTTCAGTTGACCTTTCTCTGGAAGAGAATTTCTATGAAAATATTTATTATTGCAAATATTATTTAATCTAAATTAATAACTATTATTTTTCTATCAATAAAGAGCATTGACTTTTGTTTGTTTTTTATAAAGATACTAAATGTGAAATCTGTTTCCGAAATGTCAATACTTTTCACATTAAGTATACGCCACGTCCTCTATTTATTCAAACTCGTTCAAGTCAGCATACTGCCATTATTGCATAATACACTCCCAATTCTTATGTTTAATTTGCAACTTTTATTGTACACAGTTTTGCACTCAATCGTATTTGCAAATCTGCCGTATCTTCATGCGTCAGTCCCCTACTTTCGAGTTGAAGTGGTTTACATATTTTGAAAGCTTAGAAAAGCAGAAATTCATTACGTCACTGCAAATATGTGTTTAAAATCATTACAAATTTCTACTAAGTGTGCTCTTTTGAAGCATCTATGCATACATATATTCGCTTGAGTATTGCTGATAGCTCTTGAATTATCTCTGCTTTTGCGAATTTATTTACTTTTGATTAAAAATTTCACTTAACTAATAATAGTTCGCTTATCTTGTAATTTTTTGTGCTTTTTTTGTTTGACCCAGATTGGATGAGTATATTATTATATATGTAATTTATAAAAGTATAACGTAATGTTCTAAAAATCGAATTTAGTATAGTAAATTGTAGTCAGACAGACTACATTTTAGAGTTTTCGGAAACAGTACCATAACAATAAATTTTCTTTTATATTCTTTTTCTTCTAGATTTGATTTTAAGGTTTATATTTTTAGTATATTACAAGTATGTGAAACATTCCATTATTTCAAATATGCACAAAAAAATAAAAAAGAAAAATATTTCTTGTGGGTTATTCGCTATTTTTCCAAGGTACTAAAAAGACTTGCTGCAGTGATTGCGGCCTACGCCATGGTTCAAAGCAATAAAAGTAAAATAGTACTATAAATATTACTTACAAGTTGATTGGTTGTAAAAAAAAATAATTTAATGAAAGGTGAACTTAAAAAAAGTTTAATAATTTGGCGAGCCAAATTACATTTTTCATAAAGCGGAAAAACGAAACGGGGATTTTACTGAAAAATTTATGCAAAAGAAAGAAATTTATCTTCGGGTTACAACTGCAGCCAATTGGAAAAATATGGTTTAGTGAAAAACTCTTTTACTTTAAAGTTAACTGATGCAGCTTAGTTGCCTAGTTAATGAATCATTGCACGCATATTAAGAATCCATGGATCAGAATTCCTATGGGCTGCTATTTAATCTGGTAACGCCACTGTAACTGGTAAACACCGCTAAGAATTGAAATATTGGTAGTGAAAAAAGTATTGTCGTACTTCTAATAAAGCTTCAACTAATATATTTTTATATTTATAATGAACCAAATATGCACCATTTTGATATACCACTTTTTGCCATTTTTTCGCTAGACACATTATTCCATTAGTGCTAAACTTTTCTGGTTTCTCGGCGAAAAACTGTGACAAGTAATTTTCACAGGCTTCTCTTGAAGCCAACTTTACTCTATTAAGGGAGTTCTGCAGTGACCGAAACAAATGATAGTCCGGTGGTGCAAGGTTAGGGCTATATGGTGCATGCATCAAAACTTCCCAGACAAGCTCTCCTAGTTTTTGCCGAGTCATCAAAGATGTGTGTGGTTTAGCGTTGTCCGAATGGAAGACGAAGCTCTTTCTGTTGATCAGTTCTGGCCAGTTTTTCCGATTGTTTCAATCTCATCAGTTGTTAACAGTAAAATACAGCATCAATCGTTTCAGAAATGATTCGATTTCATTTCGTTTCAACAAAGAATAGCAGATGTTAATTCGATCCATTGAATTTTCTCAGACAATTCATGTGGTACCCAAACATCGAGATTTTTTTTTGTATCCAGCCTTTTTTAAATGATTCAAACCCATTTGATGATGAATGTTAAGTTCCTTAGCGATGTCATGGCTGCTTATGTGACGGTTCTGATCAATCTTTTCCATAACTTCATCCACTTTTTCAACGATGGGTGGACCAGAGCGAGGTGCATCATTCATATCGAAATCAGAACGGAAGCAACCGAACCATTGTTGTGCTACACGAACTGATACAGCATCGTCTCCGTAAACTTCAAAAATTTCATTGGTGTCTTACGTGGAATTTTTCCTTTTTTTATACAAAAATTTCAAAATAATGCGAATTTCTTCATTATTTTCACTCATTTTTGAACAGCTGTAACTTTTTTTAAATTCCCCGAATTTATTTTTTTTTGCTTAAATGGAACTTAAAATTTCCTCTTTCCAACACTATATGGTATGACACGATGCGGTTGGTAGCACTGGGGATATATGACTGCAACGACATCTATTGACAAAATACGGAAAGGCTTTTTCGACTATCCAATAGTTGACTTTTTACCGAAAATATGGGTAAAAGTGTGAGATATATAATTGAAATTCAGAGAGAATCCTTTCATGATAGTGGTCTGGGTGTTACAAAAGCTGAATGTTTTCAGTAGATGATTTTTTATATAAAGTAAATGTTTATTATTTTTGGGCAGTATACTAATGGTTTAATTCGACCAGAATTTAAGATTATATTGCTCCAAAAATTTAGGAAATTATTGTAGTTACTTAATTTTAAAGATTTTTGTTATATAAATTTAATTTTGAAATTTTCGGTAAAGAGATAATAACTCTGCTTCACTCATTGTTTCCACTATTCTGAAAGCAAATCCCAGTTGATCTGGCAATATCTAGAAATATTAAACAGCTTGTACCATAAATACTTAATGTGCTCAAATTGGAACAAATTTCCATTTTTTTGGCAAACATCTGGTACAAAAGCAAAAATGTACATCAACTTGAACTAGTCTTTCCAAAATAAAACTACTCAATGCCAAAATATAATAAGCAAAACAGATAGAAATATAAAAACTAATAATTTCGAGTAAAACATCCAGCAGCTTGATAAGCCATTTGCTCCACACGAATTGGAATAGAAATGAGAAGTAATGGAAAATAGCTAAATTTCATATGTTAATCGGTACAAGTGCTAACAACTGATAATAAAACTAAAAAAAAATTAAAATATTACAACAAAAATATAATAGTAAGACTAATAATAATAAAAATAAAAAAACGAAAAGCGAAAAACTATAAAAATCATAAAAGTAAAACTCTGGCCCCACGCAATATCTCTTTTTTTTTTGTATTATTTTGGCTCACCTCTCCACTTTTTGCTGTTTTTCACGCTTTTGCCGCTGACAAATTCTAATATGCATAGCCACTTGTTTGTATATAGAAATTTATATAAACATACATACATACATATTTGTGTGGAATTATTGCTGCTTTGAGCCTACGCATTTTCTTGGCGCTACGAGCTTGAGCGCCCCCCGCGATGCGTCGTTGCCCAAATGCCGTCAAACACACACTCGCACATCCATTTGCGCACAGTTAGACGCAATGTGGCATTGTCTCAAATACTATTAACATAACAAAAACAAAAAAGCGAAAAATTTTACTCAAATTTCGTCTAAGTACAACAACAAGAAGAAAACAAAATTATTGACGTGAAAAACAAAAGCGTTTGTTGGTGTCGGCAGGTTGGTCGAAATGGAAAGCGTTGATGTCATCACTGCGGCTGTCTGTCGGTGTGTCTCGCCAGCACGTCTTAAGATTGTTAGAAGCAACATATACTATTTGTATGTATGTATATATGTATGTATGTATGTTTGCACATAATACGCGTGTAAACATGAGGGCAACATGTAATGTAATTGGCCTACGTAATAACAACAAACATTTTATTTAATGTTTATATTCATTAACTTGGCTGAGCCACCAGCAGGTTGTCAATGAATTCTTGGGCATCTGAGTCACTCTATTGAGTTTGTCAAATTCTTATCAACTTTACTTTTTCGGACAAAAAATGAACAATACATGCTTTTTATAATGTGAGGATAATAATAAAATTTTCTTCGAATGAAGTTGCCACATATTTGTAATATGTTAGTATTTAGGCATGTGATAAATGGTCAATATATAAGCATATAATAATATAATTCTTTCAATGCAGATTATAATAAAATTTTCTCCGAATGAAGTTGCCACATATTTGTAAAAAAATAAATAACTTCCGAAAAAAGCTCGAAATCAATAAAACAAATGAGAAATAAAGAATAAACAAACGAAATTAGAAAAAAAGATGGTTTCAAAATTTAATAACCGGAGTTGCCAACCTTTTTGTAATAAAAAGTTAAGGAAAGGAAAAGAAAGGAAAGGAAATTCGAGTGATTAAAATGTTAGTATTTAAGTATATGATAAATGATCATTATTAAAAAATTTATGCCAGCATTTTTTTATAATTTTAATAGGGTTGCCACTTATTTTTAACACAATACTAAATAAAATAGTGTAAATAATGTATTAAGTGAGAAAAAAATTTCGAAAGTGTATCAAATATATTTTTCGAAACTGCACTTTTCTTTGAATAGAAAACATATAAAAAAAATGTTGAGTAGTTAAGATATTATTGAATATAAAACACCTTTTGAAAATTTTTTGCAACAAAATATAGAAAAAAATCTGGAACAAACAATTTTTTAGAACAAAAATCGATACAGGGTCACCATTTATTTTTGACAAAACCTTAAAAATAAATTTCAGATACAGAGTTGCCACAATGCCAAATAAAATAAAAAATTTGGCAATTAAAGTTGGGAAATTGAAAAGCTCAGAAATTTATTCAAAAAGAATTCGGTAGGGTTGCCATTTATTTTCCATTAGCTTTTTAATAAAATGTATGTACTTATAGAAGTGATTTATGGAGCACACCCGGTCGAAAATAAAAAGAATATGTGACCTGGTCTACGGAAAGGGGGATTAATTGTCAAAAAAAAGGAGACCAATTAATGAGATAACGAGAAACAGTTTGTTTAACAGCTTTTCCCAGAAAACTAGTTTTTGCACGTTAACTCCCTTTTCGTAGACCAGGTCACATATATTAAATCATTAATATTGATATTTATATCTTAAAAAGTACCCATACTTAAATGAATATCTCAAAAGTTGTATAGTTATAGCTTCTAAAGAAGCCGCTCAGTTCAATCGGTCACAACAGCATTAACGCATTTTCCAAAACAAATGATTCGATCACTATCAAATTTTTTCAGAACAAAAATCGAGTTTTGAGTGGCCAAAAACAACTAAAATTATGGGTAAAATTCAATTTTTTTCAAACGCCGCCTTTGTTCGACGTTTTTGACTATATGTCCTTATACAAAGAATATCTTCGAGATCAGACTGTTTTGTTTGTGGTAGACCTTTTTCAACACCATCGAAGTTCACATATAACTCGAAGAATATTTAAATTTTACTTCTTAACAGATCTAGAGAGTTGCCAGCATGTATGAAATATAAGATTTTTAAATTTCAGAGTTTAAGAGTTTTATTAAAATTATAATTAATTAAACTCTCTAGTAAATATAACAAAAATTAAGAAACTGATAAGAATAATTTGTAGAACTTTAGATCATTGTGAGCAGTGTTGCCAGCCATATTTATTTTATTTAAGTATTTCAATATAAGTTACTTAATAAAATATTGTATTTTCTAAAAAACAATATCTACATATATTTCCATTTACTATAAATCCTTCATAGTTCTCTTCAACTCACAGATAAATCTTTCTCGTGTTTATGTGAGCTCCAATTTAAATATTTGGAAAAACATTTTGCAGGCCTTTCTGTGTTTTTAATGATTTTTATTATTTCGCTGTAGATATGTTTATTTTGGCTTGTTTTTGGAGTGCGAATGTTTTCGTTATTAAAACGTCGGATATATTTCTTCCACAATACATTTTCGCAAATAAAATGGCAAACGTAAATAAATAAATGTATTTAAATAAAGGAAATTGTAAAATGTGTGCTATTACAATACTTGATATATGTACATACATATACATACATGGAGCTATTTGAATACACACACTTGAAAATTTATAAAAAAGTAATAGCAGTATATAGCGGTTATGTAGAGGTTATTTGTTTCTACTTCTGAAGTTATGCGTCACGCTGTTTGCTTTGTTTTCCAACAACTATGCGCTACATATCAATAAAAATAACGGAAAAAATCTCTAAAGTAAACGGTTGCTATGCCGACCACGAGATGCTTACGAGATTTCAGGCTCCATGCAAGAGGTGGCTGTCTTTAGCAGCACACCACACAACTACACACCAATACAATTTATACTCGTATGGAGTGCGTATACGCACTGTGCGCTGTGATGGGCACAGACAATAATATTTGGGTTGGTCCCAAGGTCATTTTATTATGACTGTGCCGGAGGAAATGTGTGTTTATATTTATATATATACACTGTGTATATATTTGAACGAATTAGAGTTTAGTAAAGATCTTTTTAGTGTTTGAAATATATTTTAGAGGGCTTAACAAGCTTATCAGCCATATTCGCTGTTGTAGGCGATTAGTTAAATTAGTTTGAATGCAATTATGAATGAAATTCAGTTCCGCATTGGTGAATAGACAGTCTTGACATATGTATTTGAAAATGGTCAATTGAGAAAAGAAAACCAAATGCAAAATAAATAACTCAATAACACCTGTGGTACATATGTTGCAAGCTCTACACTTTTAAGACAACAACATGCGTAGGCGACTTTAACAGTATTTAGCGGCAATTATTTACCAATTCCATCGTCGCGTACAAGTGTTGTTTTGAAATTCAATATATCAACATAATTTTGCCATTTGTTTATCACACAATAGCGGCGCCAAATGTGACGTCTGTGCTTAAGTCCAACAATTGGAAAAAAACTTATTAACTTTCCTAAGCATTCATCAATATAAATATATGCACGCATACATACCAACACACTTTTATGCATTGATAAATGCTTGTGTCTTTAAAATGTATATTTATGGGTCCAATGTCTGTGTCAAGCCATAAATTTTGAAGCGAAACAAACGTCAACAATCAACGGGCATTTAGTCATAATTATGAAAATTAACATGAACGCTTTATGAAGTGTGTGAAGCTTAACAATGGCTTATCAGGAAGTATGTAAACAGTTATTGCTAAAAGCCATTGTTGTGCTAATACAAGTTTGCTAATAACACAGATTAGCATGATAATGGATTACAAACGACGTAAGTGGAGATGTAGTGGAGTTAAATACTAATATGTTGTTGTAAATATACAAGAAAGAAAGGTTAACATCGTTTGCACTAAGCTATAATACTCTTCACAGGTGTATTTCGCGTAGCATGAAAGTGTAAAAGAATATCGTTTTTTCGACTTTGTTAGGTCAGTTTGTGTGGCAGCTATATACTAAAGCAATCCGATCTGATCAATTTTCGCAATTAAGAAAGTTTTCCACAAAAGAAGTTGATTTTGATCGGTCAGTTTGTATGACAGCTATATGCTATAGTTTTCCGATATCGGCAGTTCCGACAAATCAGCAGTTTCTGGAAAAGACGTGTGCATAATTACAGGTCACTAAATCAATTAAAATTGAGACAGATTAAGGTGCCGAAATCGCCACAGCTCTTCACGCTGATTATTATCACTTCCACCTATGTATGATTGTGCCATAGGTTTGGAACCCGTAAAAACAGCCCCAAATAAAAAGGAAACAACAGCCTCGTATGAGAGATCCGTTTTTGATGACGACCCCGGCAAAGGCATTAAGGATTACGATTTAAGAGCATGCAACTGGAATGTCCGGTTCCTTAATTGGAACCATCTGCCCAGCTGGTTGATGTCCTCGTAAGAGTTAAGACTGACATCCTCGCCATCCAAGAAGTGCGATGGATGGAACATGGACTGAAACGAGTAAGTCCTTGTGCCATTTACTATAGTGACCATATAAAGAATCGCAGATTCGTTGTGGGATTCGTAGTGAGAGAGAGACCCCAACGCCGAGTCTTGGTATTCACCCCGGTGGATGAACGGCCGCAAGCCGCATTACAGTGAAGTTCTTCAAATATATCGGTGATTTGCGTCCACGTCTCGACGACATAGTAGGATGATATGACCAAAGATGTCTGCTATGAGCGCTTGGAGCGCACCTATGATAGCTAGATACGATGTCAAAATCCAGGGTGGACAAAGAAGGTATCTTTGGTACAACGGTCGGTAAATTCAACTTCCATGAACAAAAATTCCCAAATGGGTGGAAGCTGATCGACTTCGCTGGGCCCCGACATATGGTTATCTGTAGTACTAGATTCCAGTGTAGAAAAATTCATCAAGCAGTCTGGCTGTGTCCGGAACGAAAATCCACCAACCAGTTCGATTTAGTTGTGATAGACGGAAGACACGTCTATAGTGTTTCAGACGTGCGTACGCTCCGAGGTCCTAACAGCGATTCGCTCCACTATCTTGTTGCAGCCAAAATACGCACCCGCCTCAATGCAGCAAAAAACGCATGTCAACAAATACAACGACGGTTCGACTTCGATCAGCTGCAATTACTATAGACAGCCGAACAATCTCTATTCGAATTGCACTCCTGCTTTCTGAGAGCACTTATCAGCAACTCGGTATAAGGGAACTGTCGGACGGTATTTCAAGCTCCTACGTAAAGCTGCAAACTTATGTACCACAGATGGTTCTCGAAAATGCAAAAGAACAGCTGCTACGATGAAGAGTGCCGTGTCGCAGCGGAGAGAAAGCAGACTGGCTACCTCGCAACGTTACAATCGATCACAACACGTGCTGGATGTGATAGATGCGGAGAGTTGAAAAGAGAAGCGAGTCGCATTGGATTGATCCAAAAATCTTAACGATCGATTTTTTGCAATCACATTCTTAGTGTTATGCTACATACAGCTGCTTTTAGAGTGACGAGCAATCAGCTGTAATAAATCAAGTGTAATAAGGTTGACCTAGTATAACATATTGAGTTTTTAGCCCTTCAATTATTTATTCACACATTTTGCGGATAATGACAAAAGAGTCGAGTTTTTTGTCTGTTTTTTCTTTTTTTTCAAGTTTAAATTCTTGGACTAGAGAGTGTGAGCAAAGTTTAAATATAACTGATATAAAAAGGTGGGATATCTGAGATATCTCTATACTTTTTCCGGTTCAATCTACACTGATTTCTAACTCTTGTGGTATGAAGAAAATTGTCTATCGGGCTTGTTGGACGCATTATGTACTCCTACTTTAATATATCCATGTCAATTATTTTGAAATTATTAGAAGTAAATACTTGGATAAGTTTTTCTGTAATTTCAAGCGAAATAAGTTATGACTTACATACAAATTGTTTAATTACCACAAATTTAATTGCGACAGTAATAAAAATTTACAACTAAATGGGAGAGAAATTTGTTGTAATTAGATCTATGCGTTCGATATTTTACAAAATGCGCACAAAGTTATGTGGTTACAAATAAATTAATTAAGTAAATATAAATTTTTATAATTCCCGTTTGCATTACAGTCACGTTCGCACATGTAAATGCTAACCTAAAAGTTTACAAGTAAGGTATAAGTGAAAAACAAATGTCAGACACCCAAAAGTGATTCGGGAAATAGCTGCAATTGAAAATGCGAAATATATTTATTGTAGTAAAATATGTTGTTTATATTCGAATAATTTTGGTTTTGTAATATGGGTGGTCTCTAGAGTTACAAAATCGATTTCGGGAAACCCTTTAGCACTGGAAAGCGGCCGTATACATTGAAATCGTTGATTTTTGTAGTTTACGTGTGAAATCGGGTATGGCAACATAGTTAGTTATAGTTAGTATAAAATTCCACTGAAGATATTCTGCAAATATTGACAGTAATTCTTTAAAATCTACGATGTTTTTTATTGAAATTTGAAAATATGAAAACTCTCTATTTGCAGAGGACTCTTTGTATAGGATTTTGACTCTTACTATATGATCTCAACATCTCTTATAGATCGAACGAACACTGGTTGGTTAATATTTTGGGCACGAAGCGTCTCAATGCTAGATTCGTCCCTAAATAATTGAATCTTTTGCAAAAATGATGTCGAGTGGAAGGCGCTAAAGAAATGGTTGGCAACGTAGCTGAGGACCCTACATTAACAAACTACATTCATTCATTACTGGTGACAAGACGTTGGTTTATGAATATGACTTTGAAACGTCTCTAGCGAATGACGCTCTAAAAAGTGTGTCATATGAAGTGTATAGAAAATTGAAATAAATGTTGGTGTCTGTAGGTCAGTCCGGGTCAAATTTGATCATATGATATATCGAAAATATCGGATTGGAATAAATGTTGGTAAGCCTGTTTTGGCTGAGGAGCCTATTTTAATGGAGATAATAAATATTTTTAATAAAATAGATTAGTCCGGGTCAAATTTGATCATATGATATATCGAAAATATCAGAGTGGCATAAATCTTTATAAGCTTGTATTGGCTGAAGGGCCTATTTTGTTGCCGATAATAAAGATTTTTAATAAAATAGGTCAGTCTGGCTCAAATTTGATCATATGTTATATCGAAAATATAGGCTAATTTTTAATCATAATGAAATTATTTTATTATTAATGAACTCGTTTAATGTAATAATGTAACTTAGGGCTTAAATATGTAATGCTCCCAAATTTAGCCTTTTCTTTTTTTTGTTTGTATTTTAGGAATTTTCGAAAGCACGTTTTAAGACTGAGCTGAGAGAATTACCACATTATTGTTTGAATACTTATGTAAAGAAAAGTTTTTTATGAATTTTAAGCGATAAAATTAAAAATACCAAAAAATTTCTGGCCGGTATTGTCAACAAGCCTTAATTTATTGCACTCATTTGGGATCGACGATAAAACTCCTAGCGTTCCTATATATCCAAAAAGATTGAGTCTTGTAGTCAGAAACGCCAGACCTTCTATCCAATCAAAAATACGAGTATTCATTAATTCGAATGATTACGACTTCCCGCCTCGGATTTGCATAAAGCTTGGACAGAGATTCGCCTGACTGACCTTTAGACTTGGCAAAAAATATCATTATATTTTATTAGCAGTCAACTAATTTAGTTGGAATTTACAGCATATTTGTTTATGTTTAATCCATGAATGCACTGTGAAGTTTTGCATATCACACACAGAGGCACACCCGCGCACTTGCGCTCTCCTAGCAGACGTCTTCGTTGCGCTGTGGGCGACGCTGAGTCAATTGGTGGGTTGTTATTCAGTTGGGCACGTTTGTTTACAATTTGTTTAAATTGTTGTAATTTATTGACATTGCCGCTTTTATTTGTTGTTGTTGCATATTTGGCGTGCACTTGGAAAAGCATCGCGCATGCCAACCACACAAAACTATAAACCTAAATGCAGTGGCAACAACAACAACTAGCATTCTTTTCATATAAATCAGACGGCTGACTGACGAACTAACTGGCAAACTGGCAAACTGAGTGATTGACTGATTGGCAAGCGCATGTACATATGTAAATATTGGCAAAAATTTCAGAAGACATACACACACGTGCGCATATGTACTGGTTTGCAGCTGCTAATGTGCCTATTGGCGGCATGATTGCTGGCGCAAAACCGCTAAGCGTTCCACTGCCGCTGAAAGGTACAATATTTATACTCGTGCAACTGTGCCGATCTAATTTCGTGCTTATTTTTGCCACTTCACTGTTGTGGCATTCACCAAAGTGTGCCTGAAAGCTGCGCGTGCCTTTTCAGTGCAAAAAGCGTGCATTGCACGTACTAGGTCTGCATTAGGGTTGTTAGTTGTTTACAAGATTTCGACAAACAGTGGTTAAAACGTGACTTCAATGAAAAATGGCGAACTCGTAACGTCGACTCATCAGATTTTGTCATTGTCCATGGCTCTTATATAAGTTTTGTCTTTGTTCGTCGAGAGAGGACTTTACTTCTCAATTGTCTACTCAGTCCGAAGTGGCACCTGTTGAGGTTATGTCATTTCTATACAGCTCTACAACTATAAATTTTGCAGCAGTAAGTTGAAGAACCACTATAAATAGTCGCCTGGTGTGAAACGTCGTTTGGTATCGAACGGCTCGGAGATATCCCGATCTTGACCGAGCTTTTGGTATTTCTCGCCGTATTAGTTTAGCGGGGATACCAAATACATACATAGCATAAAGCGGCATAAAGGCAACTCCTTTTCGTGCTGTCAAAGGCAGCTTTGAAATCGCCGAAGAGGTGGTGAGTGTCGATTCTCGTTTCACGAGTCTTTTCCAAGATTTGGCACATGGTGAATATCTGGTCCGTTGTTGATTTTCCAGGCCTAAAGCAACACTGATAAGATCCAATCAGTTTATTGACGGTTGGCTTTAATCTTTCACACATTACGCTCGATTGAACTTTATATGCGATGTTGGTGAGGCTTATTCAACGGTAGTTGGCGCAGAGTGTGGGTGAGTGTCTTCCTTTTTGTGGATTGGGCAGAGTACACATAAATTCCAATCGTCGGCCATGCTTATGTTCGACCATATTCTGCCAAAAAGCTGATACATGGTGCTTAACACTACCTCGCCGCCGTGTTTGTATGGCTCGGCCTACAATTCATCGGGCCTCATCGCTTTGTTGTTCTTCAGAGGGATAATAGTCATTCGAACTTCTTCATGGTCGGCCAATGGAACGTCCGATCCATCGTCATCGATTGGATAATCGGGTTCACCATCTCCTGATACTATGCTTTCCCTGACATTCAGTAGGCTGGAGAAGTGTTGCCTCCATAATTTTAGTATGCTTTGGACTTCAGTCACTAGATCAAGAATTCCAGCTATATTCTTTTTCCCATTTTAATATTTTTGTTTTATAATTTTTAGGCAAAAAAGGTTTGGGCGCATATTTTCATTTGGCTTCATCTGCGAATTGTCGAAAAGTTCGAATAACCGATTGAAAACTAAAAGCTTTAAGATCTGTCTTTTAGTATGCCAACACTTGACTGGCATAAAATGTATGAGAAAATGCTCACCCTAGTACAATTGCACATAAAAAGTTCCTATCATTCGCGTGACTCATGGCGGCTTTGTTGCATTTATGGTTGTTGTTAATTTTAAAATATTCTGAAATCTTTTTCAAATGCGCGCATCCGTTTCACACTAATTTTCTTACATGAACACACAACTAACTAGCGAACTTCTGCAAATATACTCGCATTTGTATGCATATAGACGCGTGTGTGTGTTCGTGTCTCTTTTAATTCAGTTTTATTTCACTAGTTGCAGCGTTTAGTTTTAGTGCTCGTAAAGTAATTGAGCACAAGGATGGGTGCGCTTTTTTATCAGCCGCATAATCTTCATCACTTGTCTTTACTAAATATAAGTATATGTGTGCATGTGTGTATGTAAATTTACATATAAATGCATTCCGTGTTTACTCATAGCACAAGCTCTGTTATCTTGGAAAATGAATGCCCATACCAGCCAGCGGTGAGTTAAAAGTGCAGTGGGCAGGCCAATAGTGGAACTCAGGAGTGTTTTTAAAGTTTTGAGTGCAAATTACTGGGTTTTTATTCTCTTTGTTGCAGTCCAGATGGAGCTATGCTATTAGTCTCAAAGAGAAGGAATAACTTTTATCAGTACTTTGGTTGAAATTATGACCTAAATATGAAATACTGTACTGTCAGATTGAAAAATGAAAGATAATCAGTTGACTAGTACTTATCACAATAAAACTTTCATTGAAACCCCCGTCCATATTACTGCTTTTAATCGATTTTTTCTCTTTCGAAATCGTTTTTCTATAAGCAGGAACACGTAGTAATCGCTCGGTTGACTATTGTATTGATGCGGAAAATACTTCCAACAAAGCTTTCGGAACTTCTGGCGAGTTACTACTAGCGATGTGTGTGGCCTGGCGTCATCTAGATGGAACACAATTTCTTTCTTTTTCGCCAAAGCTGGCCACTTTCGGTCCATTCCTAGACGTCTAAATGCCCTATCAAATATACAGAAAACCAGTCCTGACAGACTATTTTGGCATATTCACCGTTTGCGTCAACTCACCGTGATTTGACCAAGACTATTTTCATTTGACGTTATCATTCGTGATCCACTTTTCATCAAAATTGAAATTTGAAAGGCTTTGAAAGCGTAGAACATGAAAAAGTCTCTTCGTGAGACGTTTAGCGTGTGAAATTATGCGGTCATTTACTAAGAAAATACTAGTGATGTTATTTTTTAAAACTATGCAGTCATGAGGAGATACCTTGAAGTATTTAACAGAGAGTATGTGTAGTTTTTCTTGAGAACTAGAAATATGCTCGTACGAACTTGTCAATCTGTCTTTCATAAAGTCATTATGACCATATTTTCGATATTTTCAGTTTCAATTCGCATAGCGGAGATTTCAAATGACAGCTGTCAAAAGCAATGAACTTATGGGAGATTAGAAATGAGATTAACTCAACAATATCTTTCAACAATATTCATTTTAAATGTGTTTCACTGTACATATTCACAAAGTACATACATAAGTATATAAGCATGTTTGTATTTAAAATTTACGTAATTTTCAGCAAAAGAGCGGAGACTACTAATAAGAATTGCACTTGACAGCCGCCGTCATCACTTATTGCTCTTATCTAATCACTATATTTTGCGCTACTCCACGCCTTTCGCTATCATGCAACGATTACTGAATCATTTCTAAATTAGACTTTGCCGCCTTTGCCATTTTCAACTTCGTACTTCGGTAATTTATTGTGCCTCTTTGCTAATTTCGATTTTTTCGTATTTTATTTGTAACTAATCAATTGGCTATCGCAAACACTTATGCCACATACCTTTTAGAAGATGTAGTAGGTGTGTGTCTGTGCGCGCATTGCATGACATGACAGCTAATAACTCATAGAACTAAGTGACCCATGATTTATGGTCATACAAAGCGTCACCGATTCTTGTTGTTCGTTGTTCTGATTTTTAATTAAATCAATTTGTTTAAGTGATTTCAGTGTCACTTGTGGTGATTAATAAGAACAAGAGCGCAAGGAATATCGGAACCGAGTAATTGAAAAGATCGACAATTTTTAATTAGAGAGCAGTTGTTAAGATGCAGATGAGCATCATCCAATCAATAGGACAAACACTTCAGTCTCCAAAATAAGTTCCTTTGCTCTAAACTCACTAAACCCTTTAATTTCAACTCAACCCCAGGTAAAAGTGTAAGTTTCCGAGTTAACAACAGCGCGCCAGTCATTTCTTATTTTCGCTACGTGGCGCCAATTGGAGATTCTAATCGAAGCCAGGTTCTTCTTCACCTGCTCTTTCCAACGGAGTGGAGGTCTTCATCTTCCTCTGCTTCCCACGATAGGTACTGATTCGAACACTTTCAGAACTGGAGTGTTTTCGTCCATACGGACGACATGGCTTAGCCACTGTCTTTTAATTCGCTAAACTATGTCAATGTCGTCTATTATCTCATATAGCTCATTGTTCCATCGCATGCGATATTCTCATTTTTGTTCGTCGATAAAGAATTTTACTTCTCAATTGCCTACTCAGTCCAAAGTACTACTTGTTGGCAAGAGATGTTCTGCGTTGGATTTCGAGGCTGTCGTTGTTGTTGGTGCTGATTCCAAAAAAGACGAAATTATCTATAACTTCGAAGCTATGACTGCCAACAGTGACGTGGGTGCCTAGTCGCGAGTGCAACGACTGTTTGCTTGGTGACAGGAGATATTTCGTCTTATCCTCGTTCACTACCAGACCCATTTGCTTCGCTTCCTTATCCATTCTGGAGAAAGCAGAACTAACGGTGCGGTTGTTGAGGCCTTTGATATCAATATGATCGGCGTACGCCAGCAGCTGTACACTTTTCTAGTAGATTGTATCTTCTCTGTTTAGTTCTGCAGCTCGAACTATTTATCTTAGGATCACCACATGTTTCCTGATCCTTATTTATAATTGTATTCAAAATCATACAATTGTTATAAGCCTAATCTGGGATGACTTTCAGTGCTTTGTGTGAATGACTTTTGATGGATTTGCCAAATCTTGAAGCTGTGCGCTGACTCTCGTTTCGAGTCTGGCCAAAAAGTCAGTCACAGTCATGATAAAATGTGACGGCGTATTATCCTGATGATAAATTAATTTTTTCTGCAAACGGAAACCAGTCGTTAGCGACGAATTGCCTCACGTAAATGCATAAAAGTGGACGCATAGAATTTCTGATTGACCGTTTGAATCTGTGAAACGAGTTCATAGTGAACCATATTACGGTATTCAAAGGCAACGATAAGCATCACTTTAATTTTTGACTTAGGTTGTTGAACTGTTCCGACGTCGTATTCATAAATTCATGTCTTGTCTTATGTACCTTATAAAATTAACTCTCCAAAACACTTCTACAACATTTTCAGCGATTCCATATCCGCCATACCATTGGAAACAAAAAAATTCAAATTCGCTTTTAAAAATTTTTTCCAAGGTAAAAATCGTTAGACAAACTTTTCACGTCGTAAAAGACTGCTGCCAAACACACACATTTGGCATATAGAGATAAAACTTCAGCCGAACATATCAAAAGGTTATACCTATCTAGGAAAAAATTGTGTCGATCGGTTTTTGCACGCAATTTAAATTGATCAATCCGGATCAAAATTTGTCATGTGGTATATAATGAGTGTTAAGAGAAAATTCTCTTTTCGCTGTAGATAAATCTTTTCTAAGTTAATCTTTGATCTATATAAAGGGTCATCCATTTCGAGGTTGCCCACTTTTTTAAAGAAAAATCACAGAAATGATGATGATTCCAACGGCCCACAAACCACAACAAATGGTTGTTTTTCTGGACAAAATGGAAGGAAAGTTATTTTTTTTTTTCAAAATAAGGATTATCTGTTACTTAAGCACACAAGCATACCTTAAAACTCTTTTCCAGATGATTAAATTTACTTAGGAGAAAAGGATATATACATTTTTGATTTACATATGTGGTTTTATGAAATAAGTTTCACGTCCTCTACTCAAGTATTTCGTGTTGATAAATTTTGTGCGACTTTTAATAAATAACTTAAGATATATGTATGTAGTATATATTTGTGCGTAGCTGCCTTACATAATCACAATAGTTCTTTGGTTATGTTCTAAGTTCTATGGTTACCATGTGATGTCAATAAATTGTTTGCTAATGTACTTTTAAGCGATTATTTGCTATCTCTCAGTACTTACGCATACAAAAATAAACGTGTTAGTAAGCATGTATGTGTGTTTACTGTATATGAGCGCTCTTATCGCTGAACTCAAAACAAACAGTGACGCGTAGATTTCACTTTTCTTATCATCACAGACAGCTTTAGCCTTAACACAGTTGCTAAAAGAAGAACCAACTCATTTACTATGTAAACATGCACATATATACATACTTATTTACCCAAGGAGTATACTCTATTTTATTACTGGAAAAAATTTGCAAAACGCTTATGACTACACTTGCCCCCGTTCTACATCGTATGAATAGTTTTAAGACCGCGTTTGTTTGCCTCCGTAGATTATATGATCAGGCGCTTTAGCTATTATGTAAGACTGCCGCATTTGTTGCTAAAATTTGCAAAAGGGAAGAGTAGACATTGCTATTTTAGCGATTACTCTCAGCATAGCTAATTTATACACAAGATTTATGGAAAACTTATGAATCTCCACCTACACCTCCACCCTGTTGAACTGGTTCTAATGCAAAATGCCTTTTTTCATTGCACTTATTTCATTTTGAAATGACATTTTCGTATTTATATTCGCTCAATGTTTCTTTGTGGTCGTAAAAATGCAAAATTGCCATAAAAGTATGAATAATTTATTGCAAATTGTCTATTTTTATTTATACCAAAAAATTTTGTTTATTTGGTTTGTTCGATTTGTATACCCAAACGCAACAAATCGATTTTGTAATAAGGTTGCCATTTGGTTGATCAACTATTGTTGGTTTTACCTTTCAAGTGTGATTGAAATGAGTTTGTCAAGTAGAAGTTTCTTGATTAAGCCCAAATGGCAACTGTTTGTTATTGAATCATAACTTCTGTTCAAAAGAATAAAATTGAGAACTTTTTAGGCAATAATTAGGAAATTGTGCCTGAGATTGATTTTTCGATAAAAGGCGAAAATATAAAAACCAATTTGAGGATACGTTCGACATCAATCTTTTGATACCATTGCAGTTCTCGATAATCAATTATGCGTGGTCTCCATTTCTAATTTTTTGGACATTTTTAACGCTTTTAGACAGTTTCTAAATACTATTAAACAGAGAAAACCCGTTCATCGAAATGTTTTTTTCTGGGTTAGTATGCCTATCAATGACATCTGTCCCAAGAGTTTATCAAAATAATCATTAGTGTTTAGTATACGCTTGGCTTGCTGAAATACATAAAGTACTTTCGTCGATTTTTACGATGAGTGAAATTATTCAACAAAGAAGTTTTGTGCTCGGAGTCAAATTTCTGATGTCAAGAGGATGAGAATGTTGGAAAAAGCCTTCAGTGATAATTGTTTGTCGGGAATAAGTGTTATTGATTGGTACAAATTGTTCAAAGGACGGCCACCAACATCAACTAATGAACTACACGCCAATAAAATAAAGGAATTTGTGCTTGAGAATCGATGAAATGGAAGGATCAGTAAAATCTATTTTGAAAGATTTGTGTCTCAGAAAAGTGAAAGCACAATTACTTCCAAAATCACTAAAATTTTTCGGAATTTAACGTCTGTGAAACAATCATTACCGACTACCAGGCTGCCATGAAACTTATTATTACTGGCGATGAGTCTTGGTTCTATGCTTACGACCCGGAAACAGACAATCAATTGGCCAAATAGCGTGGCAAAGCAGAGCCGAAGCCGAAAAACTACGTCAAAGCAGATAAAAATGAAGTTTATGCTGACAGTTTTCGTCGATTATCGAGGCATGGTGTAGTCAAACTGCCTTGCGACCGTCAACAAGGCTTACCATTTGAGTGTTATGCGTCGTTTGCGCGAAGCTATTCGTAAAAAGAGACCGGATTTATGAGCATTGATTCTTCTTGAGTTTTTCGCCAAATTTTTCATCAATATCGTGCCGCAGCCACCGTTTTCGCCTGATTTAGCTCCGTGAGACTTCTGGATATTCAGCAAACTCAAACGACCGCTCTGGGGAAACCATTTTCAGTGAATTGTTGACTTTAAACGTCAATCGCTACGCGCAACGAGGGCTATTCCGGAAAATACCTTTAACAACTGTTAACAACGAGGATTGAACAAAAAACCTTAGTACAAACAAAAGTCTTACTGTTTTTTGCCCACACAGTAATTTGCACCGACACCAATAATTTTAGGTTTTTTCATCAATTCAGGACCTATTGGCTTTTAGGCATCCTGGTCGGTTGTATAATTCTTCTTTTATTAAAATGGCTGCAACTTTAATATCTGTTATCCGATTTACCTGAAGCGAACTGTGTTTGAAAAAGGTGGAATGTATTTTTTAGTGCCGAAAATTTTCAATAGATAGCGTTCCATACGTTTATTATATGATTTAAATATAATGTTCGTTTAATTTTGGGACACGCCTCGTATATTTTCGATTCTCACTAAATATTCCCAGTCACCCAAACCGCGTTTCCCATTCCATATGAAGATTCTTTGTAAAAAGTTAGAAGTAGATTTTCTGGAAACCAAAAATTTGGATTTGCTCGTACTTCCTTATTTCATTATTTAAATTATTTTATTTTCATTTGGTTTCTATGTAGACACACTACATTTTTTTTGCATTCATAAAATATGATTTTGCATGGAAAAAAATGTCACAGTTTTAGCTTTGCACTCATTTGTTAGCCCAATTTGGGTATTACTACTCAATAAATAAAAGCACTGTCGAAAGTTATTGACTCGTTCAAGTAGGTTGACATATATCAAGTCCACTAAGTGGTGACTAATATGGTAGATTTTATTATTTCACTAATCTATTCGTGAAATGAAGTCAGTTTTTATTGGGTTGACTAATAACTTCATTGAACAGCTATGTATTTTACTATGTTTTTAAATTTATTTAAATATATCTTTGCAACTATAAGCAATTCTAAATTAAGCACTTTTTGTTGTAAATGCGAGTGAAGTTATCTCTTTGAACGCAAAGTTGTTGTTGCCAGGTGTTGTTGGTTTGCTCAATATTTGTCCTCAATATTTATTTTCTTAATGAAATATAAACGAAATTCTCATCCATTTTAATCAAGTGAGCTTCAGCATAGTAAATTCAACAAGTGGAAGCGTAACTCAAAATTGCTTCTTTCAAAGATAGAACTAGTATTTTCTGTATGACATAAGGTCTAGTAAAAAGAAATTCCAAATTTATCCAATAGGTATTAGAGAGTTAAAATTTTGTACTAAAAGCTTTTTTGATTGCCTGATTGGCTATTGCTGGACACACGTTAAATATGGATACCATACAAGAGAAAATATGTCACATTTTGAAGTTTTTCTTTGGTAGAGGCGAAAACACGTCATTTTGGTTTCATTAACTTCATTCCGGTAACTTTGATGTTAAAGATTCACCACCCTCTGGAAGGCCAGTTGTTGAAAATAACGATGAAATATATGTAGTATAAGAAATCTTTACGTCCGACCAACATCTCAGCACTTTTTCGATTGTCCAGGTGCTAGACATTGTACATAGAACCTTTTAAATAAGACTGCATACAAAACGAAACTCGATGTATGGGTGCTATGCGAGTTAACGCAAACAAAAAACGAATATCAATCTTTGATTCATTACTGGAACAACAAAATCGAATTCTTAAGCGGGTGATTACTGCATATGAAAAGTGAGTCACTTACGATAACGTCAGATTATATGGTCGAATCGTTTGGTTGGGAATAATGTACTTTGAAGTCCTTCCCTACGGTCAAACTCTTAAATCGAATTTTGTACTGTCAGTTTTACCAAATAGGAGAGGAATTGTGTTCCATTTGGACAACGCCAGGACACATTCATCGTCAAAAGCTCCGGTAGCTTGGTTGAGAGGTTTTCATGTAATCCGAACCTGGCACCAAGTGATTAGCATCAGTTTCTGTACATGGCAAATGATTTTGCGGGCTAAAAAATTCACATCAATAGAAGCTTATGAAAATTATTTGTCCTATTTTTTTGCCAATAAGGACGAAGGTTCCTATGATAGTGATATGATGAACTACTTTCAAAATAACAGCAAGTTATCGGACCAATCGGTGCATACGTCGGTTGCCTTTTATATTTCAGTATTCGAAAACGAAAACAAATTTTAATTATCGAAAACAGTTTTATTGGTTTTCAAAATATTCTTCATTATACTATATACTATCTATACTCTTGCGAGCGTTTGAACCAACTGTCGAAGCACTTTTGACACTCTGATTAAGGTACTTCTAAAACATGCCTTTTGAATGCCTCAACCGATTTCTATTGGATTCGGAACGAACGAACGAAACAACAACTGATTTTGGACGACCTTCCAAAAACTCCTCATGGAGTGATCTGCGACCTCGATTGAATTCACCACACCATCGATGAACACTGGTACATTACAATGGTGTGTTTTTCTAAAGTAACGGTACCAGTAAATGCTTTTAGAACGTTCTGTAGGCTCTTCGGTGGGCGAATGTGCGAAAGTGTCAATTGTAGTGGAAAAATATTTAAGCTTAGCCAATAGCCTTTTAGAGACCCGTAAGAGGTTTTGATATAAACGATAATACTCTACTGAAAGAGCAATAAGGCTTGGAAGCCCCCTATTTTTGAAATATATAAGTCTATAAACAACTTTTATGAAATTTCAAGTGATGTATAACTATGTACTTGGCCTTAACAATCTATTTACTTTTAATACATGTATGTAATGAGAAATTACAAAAAATGTTGATGAATTCCGATTCTCAGTTTCTATCCTAATTTGGGGAAACTTAAGTCAGCGAAGCATTATTTTGGCGTTCGCTTACAAAAGCAGTCCTATAGAACGCCTATTTCCTTGTCTTAAAAATATCCCTTATTAACAACTATATGTCTTCTGTTTCAGCTGCTCGGCTTGGTCATCATTGGCATTGGCGCATATGTAATCATCAAACTTGAATATTTCAATACCGCAGCCTTCGTAATACTCGGCTTGGGCATCGTGGTGATCTTGACCGCTGTCTTGGGTTCACTGGGTGCGGCACATGAAAGCAGCCAGATCTCCAAAACGGTAAGCAAATTTTCACATTAGTAAACAAAGTATCAATTTGTATTGTTATTTTATTGAATTTGTTTTTCACAATATTTTTTTGTACTTTTCAATGTCACTGCCCTTTTATGCCGAACTGAAACGACGTACATATATACATATGTGTGTAGTTCGCTATCATACTGCTGCTATGGGTTGTGCTGCAAACACTATCGGTTGGCTTCTTATGGATCTTCCAAACGACAATGCTGATCAACATTGATCAAACCTTCGATGAGTTGTGGGGCACGCAGACAGTGCCCATCAAGCCGGGCAACGCTAGTCATATAGCGAGCATTGAGAGATGGGTGAGCATGAGTAATGTTATAATGTGTATAGAAATGTATAGAAATGCTTATGTATGTGTGCTTATATGTATGTAGCTTTGTACTTGCGCACTTGACTTGTTTGCGCATGCGCGCAAGTCTCTTTACAAAATGCCATATATGCGTGCATAAATATGTTTATAAACTATAAATTATTTTGTGTTATTTTTGTTATTGTAATATTTCACTATTGACAATCATAATTCATAAACGTTTATTGCCATATTTGCGCCGCCATTCATGCCTTAGCTCGATTGTTGCGGCAATATCGGCTCTAGCGATTACCTGCTCCCGCCCAATAGCTGCTACAACAGCGTTACGGACAAGCTCAACCTCGACGGCTGCCGGCAGAAGTTCCTCGCGTACGCGGCCGAGCGCTGGCAGGCGTTCAATTTCTTCGCCATCGGTGTGGTGTTGGTCGAGGTGCGTATTTAAAATGTCAAAAATCAATAAATTATTGCTTTATTTTCAAATTATTAGCTACTAAATTATGCTTTGCTATATTTGTGTAATCAAATTTATTACTATTCTCTTACGTAATTCCAGCTGATTTGTGCCGCTTTCGCTTGGGTCTTGGCCAACAGCATTGTGAATCGCTGGCGCCGCTCGAAATACTATCCCAAATAAGCAGTTTAACGCGATTCATTTAAATGCGCACAAAGGCCAAAGAATTTCTACACACACATACACACAAACTTAGTAGGTGGAAAGTGTGTATGCATAGCTGATTAGATGCAGTTACATACGTACACAACTGTACATACCTATCGATGTATTTATTTTATTGTTTTTGCTTTTTTGTTTTTCTTAAAATTGTTTGATTTTTTGTTTTGTTTTTGTAAACAAAGTCAACACACAACGATATTTTGTAGAAGTGTTTGTTCTGACGCTGGAAAATATGAAATTCATTTCGCTAGTCTACCTCAACATGCTCATAAATTAGCTAAGCTACTAAAGAAAACAGTAAAAGTGCCGCTCTGAACACAGCTTAGCTGGAAAATATTTAATTACCAACACAAACGCCTACATATGTCAGCGGGAATAGACACATATTCATACATATAGACGAAATTTATAAATATGCAAGTCAAACGAAACGAAGGTGCCAAAAAGGGTGTTCAATAGGCAGTAAATTTGAAAAAAAAATTAAATAAATTTGTAAAGAAAATTAAAAGAGATTACGCGAAGTGTAAAAAAATTTGAAAAAGAAATAACTTCAAAAAAATATTTTTAAAAAATTTTGAAAGAAAAATTAAAGAAATTTGGCAGAAATTTAAAAGTGATTAAATAAGCATAAAAATATTAAAAAAAAAATTAAAAATTATTTCAAAAAAATTTGAAAAAGAAATAACTTCAGAAAAACATTTAAAAAAATTAAAAAAAAAAATTAAGAAATTTGAGCAGAAATTTAAAAGTGAATAAATAAGCATAAAAATATTAAAAAAAAATTCCAAAATTTTTTTAAAAAAATTTGGAAAAATATGAAATAAATTTGAAGAGAAAATTAAAAGAGATAAAGTAAGATGTAAAAAATATTAAAAGAAAATAACTTCAAAAAATATTTTTAAAAAAATTAAAAAAAAAATTAAGTATATAAACACCTGCATAGTGTATAAGCAGCAAATGATTAACTGATTATATTATAATAAAATTTATAATAAATTTTTCTAAGCATGATTGCGCTGTATCGCTGTTGTTAACATTAGTTTAAGTCGTTAATTAATGTATTTCTTTAAATTTATGCATGCCAAATAACAATTACAACTTTATTAAAAAAATTAAAATTTTACAATTTGCAAAAATACGAAGATATGTGTATACAAATACAAACAAATTAATTATATACAAAATGTACAAACTATTATAAAAAATAATAGATTGATTGTAAACCAATTGCATTTTTAACTAAATGTATCAATAAAATTTATATACAGTTAAAACTAAAAAAAAAATAAAATAAAGTACTGAAAACGATAAAAAAACCCTGCTTTTTTTGATAGTTCAAAATTGCATTTTTCCTTTCCTTTTTCGCTAACAGAAGTAGAGAACAGGAAATTAAGTAAATGGTAATTTGAAAAAAATAATATTATACTACATACATCGAGGTTTAAGCAAAGCTCAATTGTAGAAATTAAAAACGTTTCAGTGGAAATAAGTTGTAAAAATTGTAAAATAACTTGTAAAAATTATTAAAATAGTGTTAAAGATTAGAGAACAAAAACAAATAATAATTGTCGAAAATCGCTTTATTGCTTTTTAAAATATTCTCAATTAATATCTATACATTTTGGATGTCACATTTCCACAGAGGCGTTTCAAAGCACTACTATCGAATTTTGTAAACATTTCTCTAGACCAATCGACACGGGCCTTATTTTGAGCGATCGTCAAATTGTGTGGTATCCAACGTGAACAATTTTTTTTACATTTTACAATATTGAATGTATGCTGGTTCCGCTAATGTCTATAGTTGCCACTATCTAACGATAGACAATCTGCCAATATTAGTTTGCGCACATTATCAATGGTCTCGGGAACAAACAACTGATTTTCGATGACCTTCACGAAATTGGTTTTGGAGTGACTATGACTTCGAATGAATTCACCATACCATCGATAAACACAGGTCCTTGAAGGAGTTCATCATCAAAAATTCAATTAAGTTCATCTATGTATTGTTGTTCAGTTAATTCACCTCGAAGGATATAAAAAATAATTACGCGAAATTGTTTGCGATATAATTTAATTTTTTGGTCAAGATGAATTTTTCAAATGACTGTAAACAGTACAAGTAGTTTAAAATGTCAAACTTTACGATCAAGTTATCAGTTGCTAGACTGCAACACTACTGTTGCCAAATTCCAAAATATTGAAGGGCAACCCACATATTTTCATGTATTTGAATACAAATATTGCAAAAATTATCGTCTTTAAAATAAGCTTCTGAGACAATGCAAGCATGCTAACGCTTAATCCAATCTTCCATGCACTTGTTATAACCTCAGGTCGAATGGACTTTCGAGTCTTTAGCAAAACTTTTGTTTTTCAGTTTCGGCTCCTATTTGATTTTTTGATAGTTTTGACGGTATATTCATAAATTAATAAAAAAAAGTGTGGACTCTTCAGTTACGTTGTCGTGCATCTCCTTTGTGGCCTCTATTCAACGTTGGTTTTGCACAAGATTAAGGTACGATGATTCATAAGAGATGCTGAGATCCACTCCTATTTTTCTGCTGCCATTAACAGCCCTGGATGGACGACTCGTATACGGAAAGTGTTCGATGACTTCACGACCTTCACGGAATGCTTTGTGTCACTGAAATATTTGTGTTTGTGATAAAGTAGCCTCCCCATAATACTCTAAAATATTTTCAATGATTCTGTAACTCTAAACTCTTTTTTATATTTTTAAGGTGAAATCGTTAGACAAATCTTGCGTACCGTTAACAAACGGATGTCAAATGCCCACTAACTTACTTATAGCGATCAAATTTCCCACGAAAAATAGTCGTACCAATTTTGGAAAAAAAACTTATCAGTATTCCAATAATTCAATTCCGTGCAGTAGGCAAAATCTACGGAGAGGGTCCATAGATCTTAGAAAACTTTCAAACTTTCGAATCGAAGGGGAATTATTAATTTAAGTTCGCAACCCGATACCTAATCAGATGTGAGGATAGTTGATTGAATAAGTAAATACTACATTTTATGAGCATGTAACAATCATAGTGCGCATTAAATTAATATTTTTTTATTTTGAAACCTTATTTTGTAAAATGGTGTAAAAAAAATTTAAAAATTATATTTTACGTCAAGGTTGAACTTTGGCCTCGAATAACCGTTGAAGGAATCGATATGCAAAAATTGGCTTTGGATCTCTTTTGTGAAACAGTGAAATTCTCTGGAAAAGCAAGTTTTCATTTACACCAAATTCAATAAACTTCTAAAGAGCATAAGGAATAAGCTCTGGTCGACCTATCGTTGAAAAAGTCGATGAAATTTTGGAAAAGATTGACCAGGACCATCACATAAGCAGCCATGACATCGCTAAGGAACTTAACATTCATCATCAAACGGTCTTGAACCATTTAAAAAAGGCTGGCTACAAAAAGAAGCTCGCTGTTTGAATACCCCATGAATTGTCTGTGAAAAATTTATCGGACCGAGGTAACATTCTTCTTTGATTCTTTGTTGAAACGAAATGAAATCGAACCAATTCTGAAGCGAATGGTAACAGGAGACGAAAAGTGGATCAAATACGACAACAATGTGCGAAAAAGATCATGGTCCTAGCGTGATGAAGCTCGCAAGGCCAGGATTGACGCCTCGAAAGGTTACGCTGAGTGTTTGGTGGGATTGGAAAGGAATCATACACTATGAGCTGCTCCAGCATTGTCAAACGAATGATTTTGCATTTTACTGTCAACAACTGATGAAATTGAAGCAAGCAATCGAAAAAAACGGCCAGAACTGATCAATAGAAAGTGCTTCGTCTTCCATTAGAACAACGCTAAGCCATACACATCTTGGATGACTCGGCAAAAACTGGGAGAGCTTGGTTGGGAAGTTTTGATACGTCCACCATATAGCCCTGACCTTGCACCATCGGACTATCATTTGCTTCGGTCAATGCAGAACTCCCTTAATGGAGTAAAGTTGGCTTCACGAAAAGCCTGTGAAAATTACTTGTCGCAGTTTTTCGCCGAGAAACCAGAAAAGTTTTACACTGATGGAATAATGTCTCTAGCGGAAAAATGGCAAAAAAGGTCGACGAAAATGCTATATATTTGGTTCATTGAAGTTTATTATAAGTTTAAAAAAATAAGTTGCAGTTTGACAAGAAATACGAAAAGACTTTTTCGACTACCCTATATTAAAACAAAATATTTGATATTAATATTAAGAGCTCAAACTTTAATTGAATTTATTTGCTTGGTACTTTGAAATATTGGTTGACAAACAACTCTAAGAAAGGCTCTCCAAGTACTATAAACGCTTAATTGTAGCGGGAAGGTTCTCCGCCTTAAGGTTTTCTATTTTTTCCTATTAACAGTTAAAAAACTTTTTATTTCGCTTCCAACTTTTTGAAAAAATATTTCGATTTGTGAATTTTGTAGGAAATTGATTGCTCTTTAAAAAAGGTCTGAGCGATTTTTTCATAAAAGTAAACCGCTTAAAAAATGCGAAATATGGTTTGACCCACCTTAATATGTACATACATACATATGTACATGTATGTATATGCATTAAAATATTAAAATAAATGAAGTCAATAAATATAAAAACAAATGTCTTTTGTCCATAAAGAAGAACCTTTGAAGTGACTCACGTGAATCAAATTGTATAAAAAATTATCTGCTGTCGGATGCTATGTGATTGAAGGAATTCGTATGTGGATAAGTTCTTAATGGGTCCGATAAAACCGAAAGTAAGTAAAAAAACGAATTGGCTGATGCAAAGGAGACTGCAATTATATATTTCTTATACACATGTACATTTTGTATATATCTACGATATATAGCTACTAAGTTTGCACAATTGAAGTCATTCAAAACAGTTTTAGCTCTCGAATTAGCAAACGCACATATTTGTTTTGCTTAGAACTCACATGGTCTATAATTTTTCGAAAATCAACAACAAGCGGTGAAATAAACTTGAATGTGTTTACAAAGAGCTTTTCACTGTTACAATTTTTCACTATTACAAAGTATGTTTGTCTGTATGTATGTCTATCTTTATGTGTATGTAAGTATGTTTGCTTGCAAGTTGGCGCAATATAGAATATATGTGATCCCGTTTAAGCTTGTTGATATTGGCCTTTAAGGTCTTTCGGCCAGCAGCGATTTCCGATCATAAAATCAACGCTGCTGGCGCTGCCGTCAGCGTGTGCTAGGCGCGTAGGCGCAGCTTGTGCGGTTGACATTTAAAAATTCATAAAGATTTTCGTTTTCACTTTGATATCATGTTTTGTTGTTGTAATGTTGAGTTTTTGTTTTAATCTCTCAAATCTTTATTGCATTTTATTGGTCAGCTGTGGAGACTATGTATGCGAGTTGGCGTTCTTGGCGGAAAATCTTCGCCCAACAATGTATTTGCATAAACACAGACACACATCTACACACACACACACACACTTAAACATATGCATTATCGTAACGGTGTGTCTTCGCTGTAGAGCGCCGGAAAGACAACTGAGAGTGAAAGAAAGCAGCAGATTTTTTCTATTGCCAATGATAAAGCTGCCAACAACAATAACAATAATAACAACAACAAGGGTGTGAAAGCATAAAAACAATAGCGGAAAGCAGAAAATACCGAAGAGAATTATTAGCAATTAGTCGACAGTTTATTTTTTTCGAATTTTTGTTTTGTTTTTGTTTTGGTTTTTCAAGATTTTCTTATGACATGGCGATCGGAAATTTTGTCATCGTTGAGCTCATCGCTCCGCAAAGGTACTACAACGGTTGGCAGCGCAAAACAGAGCAGATCAGTTGAGATCGTCAGGGCCACTTTGACGTTTTGTTGCTGCTTATTGTCGATTCAGTTTAAAAAGCTACGTGAACGCGCTTCGAAAGTGACCGCGGATGCGCCGGTGACGATCACTCTTTAGTATTGTAAGAGCAGCCAGTGTCTTGTGAATTTTTTAGCGTAACGGAATTCGTTAGAATCGATTGTGTAATTGTTTTTATTTTCAATTGTTGTACATACATACATACTTACTTATATATTGTATATATTTGCGAGCAGTTAACGAGTAAATGCGAATAACAGTATTATTTTGACAACAATAAGTGTTTAATTGATTTCAAAAATATATAAACCCACTTACATCGATATATTATATAAAAAAATTGTAAGAGACTGTTGGCGGAAGGATATAGACAACAGCTGTTCAACATACGAAAATGTTTCGCTGCACCAGGAAGCGCTTGAAAGTCACGTTATTCGTATTTAATGCGATCTGTGCTGTAAGTATTTTGAAAATTGAAGAAAAAATTGTGAAATAAAACAAGTTTTAGAACTTTGGCCGTACCGAAGTTGAAATATAGGTTATTTTGGGCAATAATCTAAGCCAAGTATTCCATCAAATAAAAAAATTGTCTATATAAGCAGTTGATTTGGATCGATCAGTGTGTATGACAGCTATATGCCATAGTGATCCGACATCGACAGTTCCGACAAATGAGCAGCTCCTTGGTCAATCAAGAACAAAAGAAGATTTGCAAAATTTCAGATCGATATCTCAAAAACTGAGAGATTGGTTCGCGACAGACGGGTGTTAGGGTCTGCGAGGTTTTTTTCTGGTTGTTACAAACCGGGTATCTGTCTGATGAGCTCGACCGCTCCGCAGCAGGATCTGAACCATTCACCGCGGTGGGTCCTCGTACCATTAATGAGCTGCTCCGCAAGAGAGAAGAAGTTTGCAGAGAAAGCTATTGGAAAGATAACCCAAAATATTGGTTTACAACCTCAGCCGGTTTAAACATGTTGTGATCATTGACAAGGACAAACTCAGGCTACTTGTCGCATTCTACACTGGCCACTGTGGTCACTGAAACTCCAGAACATCTGCTAATTAACTGTATAGCAGTCTGCAAACTAAGGCTAAAGACCCTCAGATCCATGTTTTCAAATAGTGATCACATCGCTGTATATTGGAATTTATCAATATGCTGGGGCTACGGGGGTGACTTAAGGTGATTTAAGGGAGGGCACAATAGACTATGGATCGCTGTGCAATCCTCATCAATTTATCTTGTTTATCTTATCTTAGTATAAACTAACCGGAAGGAAGCTATAAAACATATCCGGTAATTGTTTGAAGCGGAAGATTTAGGGATCACATGGGTTTCCCCGGTTAAAAAACAGCTTTTTTCAAATTTTTTTTTCATATAAAAAATTAAATATTTTATTAGAATTTTTTATTGGTGCGAACATACACTACTATCGGGTGATTTTTTAAGAGCTTGATAACTTTTTTAAAAAAAAAAACGCATAAAATTTGCAAAATCTCATCGGTTCTTTATTTGAAACGTTAGATTGGTTCATGACATTTACTTTTTGAAGATAATTTCATTTAAATGTTGACCGCGGCTGCGTCTTAGGTGGTCCATTCGGAAAGTCCAATTTTGGGCAACTTTTTCGAGCATTTCGGCCGGAATAGCCCGAATTTCTTCGGAAATGTTGTCTTCCAAAGCTGGAATAGTTGCTGGCTTATTTCTGTAGACTTTAGACTTGACGTAGCCCCACAAAAAATAGTCTAAAGGCGTTAAATCGCATGATCTTGGTGGCCAACTTACGGGTCCATTTCTTGAGATGAATTGTTCTCCGAAGTTTTCCCTCAAAATGGCCATAGAATCGCGAGCTGTGTGGCATGTAGCGCCATCTTGTTGAAACCACATGAGTCAACATTTAAATGAAATTATCTTCAAAAAGTAAATGTCATGAACCAATCTAACGTTTCAAATAAAGAACCGATGAGATTTTGCAAATTTTATGCGTTTTTTTTTTAAAAAAAGTTATCAAGCTCTTAAAAAATCACCCGATATTAACAAAGAAATTCTGAAAGTTTTGGAAACAAGCATTTTAAACTCGGCCATTGCGATGCCATCTCCTGTGACCACTCGGAAAAAAGATGCGCATGCGTTGGCAGGATAACTCCATACAGGATCATCTAAAGTGAAAAAAGACTTGTTTCAGTTAAAACCTTAACTTAGAACTTGGTTGAAGAAAAAAAATGAAAATTGGATTTTTGAAAAATATTTTTACAAAAAAATAAATATTTCAGTGAAAATTTCGCGACTTTTTTATTTTTTAAATTATTGTGATCAAAAAGAGTCTTCAAGAATTTTATCTTCAAGACCTGTGCAAAATTTCATGATGATCGGTTTAGTAGTTCAGTTGAGTAGTTAAAAACACAGTTACGAGAAAAACGCGTTTAAAGACGGCGTACTTAGCCTAGCTAGCCTAGCTAGCCTCAAGCACACAAGTTATCAAGGCTGTATCTCCGAAACTATTACTCGGATCAACTTGAAAGTGTAGGAAAACATTCTAGAGGTGTTGTAGAATTTAATAAGACAATAAAAAAATTTGATTTTTTTAAACCCGTAAGCCCATGTAACTTCTTAAAAATTGTGTTTAACATTTCTTACATATGGTGATATACATACTTATATTCGGAATAAGGTGTATAGGAAGGCTGTATATGATAATTTAATTTTTTATATTATTTTAATGATATACATATATAAGTATATATAACTAACCCATTTCCACAATATGAGTCAATTGAAAGGACTTGAACTATTATATTGGATATAAGAAGTCTATGCGAAAGTTGAGTCAATTTAATCTATTTTTGATGCCAAAACATAGTGTGTGCAATAAACAAGATATTCAAAATATAGTGATATTCTCGTTAATTGGTTAAACTAAAGGTCCGAAATATATATGCTAGTCATATGGCTGCTAAGAGAAGTTAAGTCCTTAATCAATCCACTTTGGGTATCAGACCGCATCCTGCGAGTTATTGCTTATTCAAATGCTACTTAGAGCTAGTTATTGAAGGAATATGTAGTTAAAGTGAATGAAAATAGTCATGCAGTTATTAAGATGTCATATTTCATCTAAAAGTGGTTTCATGACCATTGTTAAATCATATGGAGTTTTTCATATAAATAATTTAGAAGTATATAACGCTCTCCTCTTGTTTTAATATTCCAGCCGTTATTATTTAGTCAATTATCGCTTATTTAGTATTTTCGAGTGATACCATTACATAACTATTTCACCACTGAGTCCTGCATCCATAAAATCAAGATGGTGAATCTCGAAGACTGTATATTTTACAGCAACAGCTATTCTCTAAACGTAAACATTAAAAAAAATTGCATTTCCTTACCTTAATTAATTTCTAAAATTTCTATATCCTCTTTTACTTAATTACGTCGCTTCAATGAGAAAACTTTGCTTGCAGACGCTGATGACAATAATTAGTCATATTGTGTGCGACTATTTAAAAATAAACTGCAAAGTGTGACCGTTCTTTTCGCCTTTCTCATTTTTAATGCAATCGGCCACAAACGCATACACATATTACTGTATGCGAGCCTTTTTGCTACTTTTTAAGTTTCATTTATTGTTTTCTTCAACATTTTATTTTTATATTTTGTTGTCATTTCACATTTTTGTTTGCTCTTTTCTTCCCTCTTTCTGCATCGCAAGCGTTCATGAGCAACATTTAAAAAACCGTTTGTGAAAACAATTGTGCAAACTTTAAAAGTTTGGGCGATTATGAGCTTTCAAGAGAAAGCTTTCAAAGTAGAATTGGGTACAGTGGTGGCAAATTTTATTGGGATTTGGGAAAGAAAAACGTTACTTTCAAATATAAATATAGAAAATCGTAGTCGCATAGCCTTTACTCAAATGGGTCAGAGGTGGTTTCAGGGGTTAGGAAGCAATGATTTTGTTTACTTGATTCACAATCAAAAGTATACAGAAAAAAATGCTTTTTCCGAATTTTATTTGGACCTTAGGTTAAAAAGTCGATCCCAAAAAGTATGCCACTTGGATGACAGAGACCGCCGGTCCATTGTTATACCTAAATACAACTAAGTATTGACCGAGAAGGACTCTCAGAGACCGCTTGTCCTTTGTGATACCTAAACACTCGTATGTATTGACCGGAAAAAATCTCAAAAATCGGCAAAGCGCTTTGAGTCTGTCACAATTTTCTTGAAGTTACATACATATGTACATATATCGCTTCCAGCTATTTCACCTGGTTCGTTGAATATATGACTGCCGAGATGTTTCCACCACAGTCTTGGTAATTCTGGACAATTGAAATGGAAATGCCTGGACGTTTCCATTTCATCTTCTTTTAATAATTTTGACAGTTTGCGTCAAACAATATTTCCATCCTTAACTTTCTTTTGTGTCCTCCCTTAAATTCGAAAGATTGTGCTCTCTCACTGTCTTTCGTCCCTTCGTTTACTGCCCGCCACTCAGCATTCGGTCAAGCAGAAGTTGTTCTCCAGATAAAGTCGGTAATATCTACTGAAGTTAGACATTTTATATCAAAACTTTATGGGTATTTGTGTGAGACTTGCCTCTGTTGTATCCATACTAGATAGTAATCCTTATTAGCATATTATCTCACCTCCGAGGGAAGCGTTATTCCAGCTAGTCAACATTTCGACTATTCATAAGAAGATTAGAGGTTATAAGCATGATTTCGCAGTATAAATTTAAAGCCTTGTTAACTGATTTTAAGATGGAGATTTCTTAAAGCCAAAGGGTGGAGCAAGTTTTGAAATCAGCTTCAGCTTAACAACAGACCAAGGGTCAATGATCAGGATGTCTCCCTCTTTACAATGATAAGAGATTAGATCCCTATTGGCAAAAATATAATCTTCTAGAGCCCTTGCGGGGATCGAACCCGCGACCTTTGGATTAGAAGTCCAATGTGCTATCCACTGCACCAAAGGGCCGTTAAATATTCAAAAATATGCCCAAAAATATAAAAGATTATTGACTGCTGAAAGTCAAAAATATAAAAGTAAAATTATATAAATACAGAACAGAACTACTCCACAGCTGCGTTCATTAATTTATTATTTAAACAGTTGTCTCAGTGGTCTTTAATGAAACAGTAAGAGATACAGAAGAAGCGCCGAAACTTCATTTACAGAACTGACACTGATATGCTTGATTAAAAGAAATATGTGGAGCCTGCAGTGCCAAAGCAAATGTTTACCTTTAAAATATCTTCTAATAGACATTTATTCATTACGAGTCTATCATATTTGGTTACGATTAACTGGTTTTAAGCTTGGCATAACTCACAACTGTAGTTCTTCTATAACGATGATATGCTGTACGAGTTTTTATCTTAAAATAAAAGCTTCGGTTAAAACAAATAAGGAAGAGATAGGTCCGTTTGTAACCGAACATTTCATACTCTTGCAACTTGCCAGGATTAAAGCCAGGGAAGTACCTTCAAGAACATAAGGCTTGTTAGTTGTATGGGGTCTATTATGGTTTTCACTCGAAGCAAGCACAAAGATGTACCCTTAGAAGAAAAACACGCTCTCACAATTTCATTCAGATTACCGATATATGCGATCACCTAGAAGTTCGAAAATCGTTGTATTAGTTATATGGGCGCTAAGGGAAGTATTGACCTGATGCAATCCATTATTATATTCTATTCCTAAATTTCAATTATATCTGCATCTCACGTATTGACCGTTACTTTCGGTAAACAATCAACCACAGGTACTGGGATCCACTTATTCGGTAACTAGGGCTTTAAACCGTTTTGGTTCGACCTGAACAAGTTTTGATCAAAGGGTTGCACACTTCAAAAGTACCATTTGTGCAAATTTTTATCCTGATATATTAAATGATTTTAGATTTGTATATTGGAAAGTGAAAGATTCAAATGGAGTTTAAAATTGTGTTGTATGGGAAGTAGGCGTAGATATAGTCTGATTTCGCCCATTTTCACAGTGTAACATAAAAATATGTTAAGAATGTCAGGTTTCGAATTTTGTTGAAATCGGTCGGACGGGTATCGAGATATGTGATTTTACCTAAAAGGGGGGTGCCACACCCAATGTCCATTTTTGACCACGGCTCTTTTAAAGCCCCATCTATAACCCTATATCTATCTCGCTTAGTTTTAGGTGATACATACAATCGTTAGGTGAACAAAACCATTATACTCTCCAAACTTATTTTATAGTTCAGTTAACGCCTCCAAAAAGTGTACCTTTAAAAAGCAGAATTCGGAAAACTAAAAAAAAGTTGTAATTTGAAGAGCCATCGGCTCGAAACGAATCTTACCATATGGTTATATCACATTATACATTAAAATTATATAGAATCTTTCTTTTCTTTTATCTTTCTTTCCCTTTATCCTTAGATCATGGGTGTTATACTAATGTGGTTCGGAGCTTGGCTACATAGTAATATTGGAGAAATAGATGTGGATAATAGTGAAACCCTGGTCGCCACTGTCATTGTACTCCTCGGCGCAGTGTTACTGGTGATGGCGATCTTTGGCTGTGCTGCAACCTACATGGAGTCCAAAAGCATGTTGATAAGTGTAAGTAATGATTCATTATCGAAGTATATAAATTATATCTTTCAAGAGTGAAAAGCATACTTTGAGAATTCTCTAGAGGGCTATCCAAAGACTTAGCATTCTGTTAAGCACAAAATAGAATCTTCTAGAGCCCTTGCGGGGATCGAACCCGCGACCTTTGGATTAGAAGTCCAATGTGCTATCCACTGCACCAAAGGGCCGCTTAATCTAAGCTTATAACTCTACATATCAAAAAGAAGTAAAACTATAAAACAGTTACCTTTAATTGTTTGGATAGTTTTACCGAAATAGTTTCAAAGTAACTGTTTATACAGGTGTTTTTTTGTCGAGAACTGTATTTGAAATATGTAGGTCACAAGTTTTGAGCTCACTATCACCAGCTGAATGCTTTAGAAAATGAAGTTTTCTTTTGGATAATGAATGATATTTTTTGTCTTCTTCTAATTCTTGATTTTAAACCATCAAGTTCATCAACCATCACGTTCATCAATAACACCCAAAGAGATTCAGTACTACAGATTTAGGAATATTATCTAACATTGATCTTACATCGAAAAGAATTTAGTTAACTGTCCTCTCCACATTTTTTCTTCTCAGTAGACTGAAAGTAGAGAACATACAACCCACTTCCTGATTACTTTAGGTTCTCTGGCGAGAGCATCGTGCTCTTTTCGTTAAATCTAACTGGAATGTTCGAAACCATGCGAGCCTTAGATAACTTCAAAGGAATTCTAATTCACTAAAGTCCATCATTGTATTTCTTAAAGAATCAGTTAATAATGTCTTTTTATCTGAAAATTGCGAAAAGTCTGGAGTTTGGAGAACATACATGTCTTAAAAGCAAAGTAGTCTAAATTAAAAAGCGCAGGGTTGCATTTTCTGCGAAAAACTGGTATTCTTGCCGAGCAATATCAAAGATAGATAAGTAAAAAATGTTAATATATTTCTATCTCTTCCCCAGTATGCTGTGATTTTAGTTATTTTGCTGGTCATACAAATATTCCTCGTGAGCATTAGCTACACGGCGGCTAGCGGCAGTCTCTCAAGTGGCCTACAACGAGGTTTCGACGAACTCTGGGATAGACGGAATGCGAATAAAAATACAACATTGTCTTTTTATGAAGAGTGGGTAAGATTTATAAGTGATTCATTACCTACAAACATAATCATTTTACACGCCTAGAAAGCAGTCATAAAAAGCAGTCCTCTATAACCCAAATATTTATCCACTTTCTCGCTTCTAAAATCATATTAACTCTCCCCCCACAGCTCCAGTGCTGCGGCAAGAGCAGCGCCAATGACTATTTTCTCATGGACAAAGTTCCGCCGCCCAGCTGCTGTCGCTACCAAGACTGTACGAACGTTCTAAATCTCTATGTGGATGGTTGTGAGAAGAAATTTGGCGAATATTTGACTGAGAAGACGAGCAGCTTCAACACTATTAGTTGGTGTTTGATCATCACGGAGGTAAGTGTGCTCAAAGCAGTCTTTATGTACGCGATAATTTTAAGGAAATGTTGTCTTTTGCAGTTAATTGGCTCGGTGTTCGCTTGCATTTTGCTTGATAGCATCCGAGATTATCGCGATCGCATTCGTTTCTACAACTGAGGAGTGCGGAGAGCTAGACACAAAATGCAAATACCTCGTTCCTTTGCACTGCATAGTATTGTTACACACACATATATATATATACATATGTTGAATTGATATATTATTAATATAAATTAGGAAAAATATTGTAAATTATTAGCTAATTATTGTTATGCAAGCTAAACCTAGACCTAAAAAATTTAGTTACATTCTTATATAATTTTTATAAAAAAATATTGTTGTTTAATTGTAAGTAACACAATTATATGGTAACCTTGAAATAAAATAAAGTCGAAAGCAAAAACTTTTTGGAAAGAATTTTGTACAGATTATTTTTTTTTACTCTCAAAATGTTAATCTTTCGGCATGAATCACATTTCTCTCAAAAGAATGTACAGTAAGCCTTCGCCTAACCTTCCGTTAAAGTTCTTTTTGGATACTTCTCTTGTTTTCAAACATCTGTTCGCAAATAATATGCCTGAAAATGGAATCCCTTGGTCCATTGGTTGGATAATGGACAATTTTAGGGAATTCGGTGTTAAAAAAAACAATGGGGTCTTACTGAACAAAAGAGATGTTTTATATTTAAAAACATGTTCGAAATAAAATTTTGCAACAGGTGGCAACTCATAAAAATTATTTCTTATAAAAATCTTTCCTAAAAATTTGTAGCTTAATGTACATATCATAATTTTTTATTTCTTTTAAAACTTTCAAAAAGGCGGTAACACTACTGAAGAATATATTCGATTAAAATCTTTCATAAATATGTTTAGTTCGATACTTATACTACAATATTTTATTTACTTTTGGCTTTTCAAACAAGTGCCAACTCTACCAAAAAAATAAATCCTTTTAAAATCATAGAAATTTCCTCAAGAGTATGAACGATATTACGATCTATATTCATTTGCGAAATTCTAAGAATCAACTTTTTTGCATATCTTCAATCTATACATTGTGACAAAAAATTGTCCGGAAATTGTATGTAAATAAAACGCTAAATATTTAATTATTCATCGATATTTATTTTGTCATCTTCAAAGTAAGCCTCAATAGACATAATATACTTACGCCAATGATTTTTTCAGTCTTCGAAACCTTTTCATAAGCACTTTTTGGGATGGCCTTCAACTCCTTCAGCGAATTTTGTTTTATCTCTTCGATCGACTGAAAACAGGTTCTACGTAACAGCAATTTTAGGTTAGGGAACAAGAAAAAGTTACATGGAACCAAATCTGGTGAATCCGGTGATTGATCGATGGTATTTGTTGCGTTTTGGCATTGAGCTCAGTTACAATCGTGGCTCGATGCGATGGTGCATTATCATCGTGTAAAAAGCATGAATTGTTCTCACGCAACGCCTCAATACTGCCAAATAGAACTCTTTGTTGACCGTCTGTCCCTCCGGAACAAATTCATGATGCACCAAACCACGAATATCGAAGAAAACAGTGAGCTTCACCTTGATTATTGAGCGGGTTTGGCGTGGTTTCTTTGTCTCATCGGCAGTTATAATGTTCTCCAGGAATGTGAGATCAGAATTCGAACGATCAAGCATGTCCAAAGAGACCTTTTACTGTACCTTTTTTGAAAAAAAAAATCAACTTTATCGGGACGAGTCGAACAATTTCATGCCAAACAAATCCACTAAAATCATTCGAAAGATCTCGCGAGAGATCTCGAGCTCTTTTGCCATCTCTCTAACACTTGCCTGATGATTTTCAAGCACCATATACTTTACTTTTTTAATATTTTCATCTGTTGAAGAGGTTGAAGGTCGTTTAGAATGAGGCATGGCTACAAAGATCTCTCGACCGTTTTTAAAGGCTTTGTACCACTCATATGCTTGTGTACCGACTTAAGCAACTGCTGTAAAAAAGCTGGTTGACAGATCACACTCATATTGGCAAAGTAATTAAGCACAGTCCCACCAATTTAGAAAAATATATTTTTTTGAAACATCATTCACTTCGGGAATTTAATTACAATTTCGGGGTGCTTTTGCGACACAATACATATATATTTGAGAATATTCTCCGAAGAGCTTAGAGAGATGAGTGTCGTGGTAAAATTTATTTTATTTGCTTAAACGGCTCTCAAAACTTTTATTGAGTTGTTCTCATAACGCTGTTTTCAAAATCAGTGATGAAATTTTCTCTGAAACGGCTTGAATGAACGACTTGTATTTTTAACACGACCTTCTTAGAAATAATTTCAAATAACGATAAAAAAATTAAAATTCCGATTTTTTCAACTACCCTGAAGCTTACATTTCTTCCCAGAAACGACTTTTTTTGCCGCCGTTTTATCAAAAATTTAATTTAGGCTAGACCTTCAATCATCACCTGTATTCATCTATTGTAATAATACTTTGTTTTTCAGTTTTGCGTTTGACAGATAATTTTAAACAAAAAAAAAACTCTCGCGACAAAATTTTTTCGGGAATCCTCTTGGAAATTAACTACCGGATTAAGGGATTTAAAAATTTTTCAGACAAATGTCCGATTAATACATTAAATTCTTTAAATGTTCACTTTGGTTATTTGTTTATTAAATAAAATGAATCATGAAGAAATAACGAAAAACACGTTTTTTTTCTTATTTTCAAGTAAATATAAATGTAATCATTTAATTGGATCACATTGCAAAAGCCATAGTTAAATGAAATTTGAAAAGGTTGTAGTAAAAATGAGGAACATTATTTCATTGAATTGTATGTAGAACGTAAGCATTAGAACTTAAAGCACTAGTAAAGTAAAGTACCAATGTCCAACTTCATATTCAAAAGATACTCCACGACGTATACGCAATATTTCATATCAGCAACATGGAACTTTATTGCGAATTGTCTATGGCATAAATACCACAGAGAATTGTACAATTGTTGTCAGGCTTGGCTTGGAAACATAAATTAGAAAAGCATTACACAGCTTTGCAGAGTCGTCAAGATTTCTCTCAAATTCGATGGTTTTACATGCAACAGATGTTTCTGGTTTCCGACTTCATTATTAATTAATATTCCAAAGATGTATCTACTTTGAATTTAATTGATTACTATTGGTACAATATCATAAAATATTTCATACTTTCAAAGCTACTGAAGAATGTCGCTAATCTGACATTCAAGCCATTAACTTCGTCCCGTTCCCGAGTACATTTGATCGATATACATACATATGTACATTTTATTTACTATATGTATTAAAAAAAAACTAAAGATGATTCACGCACTTCGCCTGCGTTCCCCGTGACGCAATTAAGAGAAGAAAATCACTTCACAGCGACGCAAAGCAGCTGGTGTTTGATTAATGACTAAAATACACCAAAATCCGCTGAAAACTGACCATGAAAATGAGTCGGTTCGACAAATGAATGAAAACGAAAAACATGGAAATACTACGCAAAAAAAACAAAAAAAAAATAAAAACTAAATAATAATACAAAGAAAATTAAGTAAACAAAGTTAGAATAAAAATTGAAAAAACAAATTCACAAAAATTAACGCATACGAATTAAATAAATTTACATAAAAGCCATAAAAAGTGAAACTGGAAATGCAAATGAAAAGAAAAATCACGAGAGTGAGAAGAAGCGAGAGCGCGAATGAGAACAAGTGATAAATAAATCAATGCGCAAGCAGCATTGTTTTCAGACTTATTGCTGCTCCACATTGTCACTTAATTTTAGCGAACTTTCGAAATGAAAACAAATCTAAAGGCTGCAACTAAAAGCTTAACGCAGCAAGTAGGTGTCACAAATGAGAGCTGCTAGAACACAAAACAAGAAAAAAACAACAATAAAATGAGCTAAATACAGTAAGCTAACACAAGTAGCAGCTAACATTTGAGAAGCGTCAACAGTCGGTGATCAGTGACAACAACAACGTCAAATAAAAGCCTTTAAGTTCTCTGCCTCAACCAGTCAACAATGAAGCTGAGCGGCAACAAACAACAAAGGCAAACAGCTAACGGATGAGCAGTAAAAGTGAATTGTGCACGCTGAGCGAGCGCAAGATCAACACGACCTCGCCGCCCGCTCACCGCACTAGCGCTGCCAGCGTCAAAGCAATTACATATAGAGTGGCGCTTAAGGCTATGGGCATAGTGTAAGTGATGCAGAGTTGATAGCGAAAAGCATAAAAATGTTTTAATTAATTTAATGATATTTTTTACGTATTTCTAATAAGCAATATAAGTTTTATATACTTTTATAAAATTTTAATTATTCGAAAATTTTTAGCCACTAAAAATATTTTAAAATTTAAAATTTGATTTAAATTGAAAAATATTGCAATTGTTATTAGAAAATTTTTCATGAAACTTAATTTTTTAAATTTTTTAAATTTTAAGATTTTTTTTGATTTTTGTAACTTTTTTTTTTAGAAAATTTTTAATGAAATTGCTTTTTTTATTGGAAACACAATTTTTTTTTTAGAAAATTTTTAATGAAAATCAAATTTAAATGTTTTTCATGTTATTGTAATTATTTTCCAAATTTTTACACGGTCTACTAAAGTTTGATACTTTTTGAGACAATTTTGGATTCTTTTTAGACAATTTTAATTTAATTTTGTATGGCAAATTTTAAAATTTTTTTTTAGAAAGTGTGATTTGGATGTGAATGAAAATGGCAGGAAAAATTTAAATTTCTTTTTATAATTTTCATATTGTTTTTAGAAAATGTCTAATAAATTTTTTTAAAGTTTTTTCGTATTTTTAGAACTAGTTTTTTAATATTTACTAATAAAATTTTTTAGAAAATTTAGAATTTATTAAGAAAATTTTTATAGAGCATTCAATTTTAAATTTTTTGAATTGGAAAGTTTTGAAATTGTTTTTGAAAATTTTTAAAGGAAATGCATTTCCAAATGTGTTTTTGTAATATTAAAAATATTTTTTCTAAATATTTATCTGACTTTCGAAATAAATTTTTGTTTTTATTAACAAAGTTTAGATTTTTTTTAGAAAATATAAAAAAAAAAATGGAGCAAAATTTTACTTTTTTTATGATTTTAAGAATGTTTTTTTTATTATTTTTATTATTATAGCAGATGTGAAAACAGTTTTAATGAAAACGTGTTAACGTAAGATATACATACATATACTCGCATATATTTTTTAGCGTTTTTTATAATATTAAGAATATATTTTCTAAATGTTTCACAACTTTTTTTATAAAATGTGACCGCACCGCACAAAAATTATAACATTAAAATAAATAGAAAATTAATTTTTTTTAATTTTTCTTACAAAATTTTTAATGAAAATGTTATTTAAATTCTTTTAATTATTCGAATTTTTTTCAGACTACAAATTGACAATTTTTAATTGGAAATTTTGAAATCATACCCTACACCAAGTTTAATTTTTCATCAGCAACTGATCTTCGTTCGTTCTACGCTCTCACATCACTCTTCAGTGAACTCTGTCAACCCTTCTACGCTCTGATCGTCGCTGCAGTATGCACATAGCCTTAGCCCAACAACTCATTTGCGTCGCACGATCTCCCCCACCAAGTGAATGTGCCCACACACAATTTTACATACATACACACACATGCACGCGGGCATGAGCGTTTCAAAATAAAAATATTGTTAAAGTATAAAATTCTATAGATTTCCATATAATATAGAATAAGTATGTGGGATTTTTGTTAAATTTTGAATGCAGTGTTTTCAGTCAGTTTACGAACGCGCGCTGACACCGGCGCAGTGATTGAGGCGAGTGGTGAGTGACGAAGGGTTAACAAAATTTTTTTCTCTAAAAGTGTTGTAAAAAACGTGTGGAATCTCAACGCTTCAGCTATTTTACAAGTATCTAATTGGCAGCTGTAAATTTGCCATCTAAAATAATTGCCGTCATATTGGAAAAGCGCGAAATCTGCCACAAGTGCGCGAAAAGCCTTAAGCTTCGCAAGTTGTTTTACCATTTTTGTCAGGGCAAACCAACAAAAGTGAGTTAATACGGTTACATCAGCAGCTGAATGAATTAAATTGGAAATCAACTAAGTTAACGGCGAATATTTTTTATTAAAAAATCAAAATTTCAAAGGAGACAAAATGGGCTTAGGTAAAACTACAGCAAAGCATTTGTTGTTGTTGCTAAATTTCATATTTACGGTGAGTAATAGTTAAAGTATTATGTATTTTCATTTAATTTTTTTCTTTTGTACGACCTTAATTGCAGTGGGGAGTAATACAGCGCGTACGGCATATGCATTTATAAGTATATTCGCGTACCCTGCTGGAAAAATTTGTAGTGGTGCCATATACATTACTTTCAGTACTACATTACTTTCAAAGTGTAAAGTGTTGTTATGCTAGTAACTGTGTTAGTAGAAAGGTTTTTGTCGTCACATATTTGAGATCTCAAAAAAAATTCAGTTTTCGAATTGCTAGTTTTCTTAAAGAGTGTACAAATGTAGAACTTTTAAAGACAAATATTTTACGCTGATGAGCTAAGTAAAATTCTGCAGTATTGCAAATAAAACTCCAAGAGAAACAAAACTAAAGCAGCTCAAGACCCTTATTGCTAGCGCTGCATAATATTTTTTGCTAGTAAACTAACTTTTTTGACATTTAATGCAACCCTGCTGGCATACGACAACCTATAGCTACTAACAATAACTTTCCGAAATTATTTCAATTCAAAAAGTAAGCAAAAAGAAAAATTGTTTTAATACAAAATATTCTTTTATATAATTTTTTTCTTATTTTGATAACTTCCCCAATAAAAATTTAAATATTTTTCAATTTTGTCTAAGTTCTTATCAGCCGGTGACATTTTCCATATATAGCAGAGCAACTTCGTTGGCATTTCCGCCAGAGTACTTTGATTTCCTGCAGGGTATGTTGCTATTTATAAATCTATGGTGAACGTGTTTATAACAAATTATTTTTGCTCTTTGCATCATTTGCACCTTGCTGTTTTTATTTTTGTTGTAAACACCTGCCTTTAATCAGATTTTAGCATAATTGTTTGCAGCTAATAGTGTTTTAATCTTAAGGAGTTCATTGAAAACAACATTAGAATATTTCGAAGATTCAAACTTCATAATGAATTGTCAATGAATAATGCACTTAAATAGGAGTATGACAGAAATCATGAGTGATCTTTGCAGAAAGCAAAAATTAGTGATGAGACTAGATTTAGTTGGAATACCCTTTATATTTTCTAAAAACATTAAGGGTCGTGGAACAGACTGTCGAAAGAATGCTAATCCAATTGTGTGCATTTCGTTGCTTACTAGGCATATTTATTCGTGATTTGAGTAGGAAACCATAATTAAGTGGAATACCAGTTTCTCCGTTAGATACCATATGTATTTTGAATAAGATTGCTTCAGAAATATTATTGAAATTTCAGAGTATCTATAAAAATCTTATCTTCGCACAGACATCATTCGAAAAGCATATGCCCTTTGAGGACAGCAGTAAAAATTACTCCTTAGTGGGGCCAGTAATTTGGCATATATTTACTTTGCCATTTTAATGCCAGATAATTAAAAACAAAAACTATAAAAACTCTATTAAAAAGGAATCCATAATTTTTGCATCAATATTATTACTAACGATTTCCACATGCTTTTCATGCATCGAATTTTTCAACAGCCAAGTTTTTCGCTGTAGACAGGAATAGGTAGTAATCACTCCAAACTATAAAGTTATAATCGCATGCATCAACTTAAAAAAAATCTTACCAACGCCGCTTCAATATGCCTGGATGCAATTACACGTAGTCGAGGAAGCTACAGACACAACAGAACACTGCTCTCCGGAGTACAACGAAATATCTCTTCATGTCTCCCTTTGAAGGTTAAGGAGCATGAACTCCTCTCCAAGCACTTTCTGCTGGGTGCTTTCTTAGCAATCATCCCTGCAGTCACCTACTAACAGCCGAACCGCCTATAAGGAGCATCAAGAGGTCCGTACTTAACATCGTCGGCGACATAAAACAATACGCCGACCAGACTTCGGACGCAACAGACTTCAAACATGCACTGGCCGCTATTCAGAGTGGATCCATAAACACTTTCAACGACTCTCTCTCAGTGAATGGCGTACTTGGAGTCAAAGCAACGCCCATTGCAGACGAAGAGTTCGAGTTGCCGCGAGAATTGGGAGTTACCCTTGCGAAGCCTCATTCTGGATACGGAACATCTCTTTGCAGTTCTAGCTAACCCTACGCATCTGACACCCCTCACCTTATGGTCCGACCAGTCGAAACGGTATTTTTCCTGTGCCTACCGTTGGATGGCCTCGATAACAACTTATCTGAACCTTACTATCCTAACTAGATAACCCTTACAACAACAACGTCATTCGCTTTAGAAACGTATGGAATTTGTTGTGATTTGCAGATGGAAATTCGGCCCAAAAAGTCTTATGTTTAACTCCTGGATAATCGAAACAGTGCTGTTATACGACGATCGGAATCGAGGATTTCCTTTAGTTTATCCATATTTTCGACAGTTGGTTATCCAGCGCGTGTTACATCTTCGACATCGAAATTATCGAAAAGCAGTACAGTATCAGAACTGTAAACTTTATTCATATTTTTAGCTGCTTGGCTTGTGTTTTCACCCATTTCGAAGAAAAACAGAAAATATTATGGCATATTTTCCTGTTTTGACGCGTGTTCCAAAAATACTGAGTCGAGGAATCAATGAACAGTCTTATAAGTGCTTTCAGTGTAAAATCTTATATTTTAAACGCCATATAGCGTAACCATTCTTTTTTCTACATCTAATATACTATATACAAAAGGATTTTTTGGTTGATATATGTCTATATTTTTAAGTCAGATCTTGTCACACCCTGTATTCAACTCATTATTTGTATACTCGTAGTTTTATGTATTTTTGTTAAGCTAATTGAATAATAACGGCAATTATTTTTCAGCTGCTCGGCATTGTTGTAATCGCATTTGGCATTTTTGTATTGGTCAGCGCTGCCAACAACAACATCGATCATGGTGAGAATTTAGCCGGTGGACTCATAATTACGCTGGGCATCATAATTGTGGTGATTTCGATATTCGGTTGTTTGGCGGCCATACACGAGTCACGCAAAAAACTGATTGTTGTAAGTACGATGAATGCATAAAATGCAATTCATGCTAGCGTATTTGTAGAGAAATATAAATAAAGTAATTATTTTTTATGCTTTCACACACTCACACACACACAGTACATCATCAGCTTGATAGTGCTGATACTTTTGCAACTCATTTTGGCTGCGATGGCCTCACAAGGCACCAAGGATGGGCTGGCGGGCAGCGTACATGACGGCTTCGAGGAGCTCTGGGAATACGAGCTGAAAGAGCCGGGCGCATTGGCCTACTACGAGAATTGGGTATGTACGAGTACACAAATACATACATACATACATGCATTAAGCCATCAAAAATAGAAATGTCATCAAGTTTATTACACTTACCGCACCTTTTCGCATCAATCAACATTAATTTATATTTTTTATTGTTAACTGTTGTTGTTGTACGTTTAATAGTTGCACTGCTGCGGGGTCAACAACACCGACGACTATCATCGCATACAACACGACATACCGCGCACGTGTTGCAAGGACCGCAACTGTCAAATCGTCGATAACATCTACAACGAGGGCTGCCAGGCGAAGTTCGAGGAGTACTTGTCGGGCAAGATGCTTATGTTCAGTGTGGTCAGTTGGATTTTGATTATTGGCGAGGTGAGTGGCAACGGCGTGAATTGTGTCTACATTTTTTTCTTTAAATATCTAAGTTTATCTGTTGCTTTTTCAGATCGCTGGCGCCGTGCTGGCTTGGATGTTGTACAGTGGTGTGAAAAACGAAAGCAGAAGAAATCTGCGTTGGATGTAGTACATTTCGGGAACTTGAAATCCAATTTTTTTTAGTAAATCGAGTGTAGTTTTTTAAGCGAGTTGCAATATTTATACTTAAATCGTGTTTACCGCACATAACGACTGTACCTAATGTTACTTTTTATTGTTCAAGATGAAATTAAATTATTATTTTACAACTAACTAGTCAAATGGTGAAAATAAAAATGTTTAATTAACTGTGAAAAAATTTTAGTGGCCATAATAATAGGCTATAAAGTTCTGTAATATAAATGACCATGTGGTCCATAAATATTTTTGCTACTTAAAATTTTCAAAAAAAAAAAAGTAAAAATTATAAACAAAAGGTTAATAACAATAATACATTTTTCAACACATAAAATATTCGTAAAATGAAAATTATTTATGTCTATTGATGTCATTCTGACAGACTTTGCAGTTGCTGTTATTCCAGGTTTTACCAAAAAGTTTTAAGATGCTGGACTATGCAGTATACATACTTCAAGCTGAGGTCTTTGCTATTGCGAAAGCTGCGGAGCTGGCCTCTAATGCAACTGCAGGCAATTCCAGAGTCAATCGCATATCGGCCAAAAGTGGCTTGAGAAGCAGGGCAGCAGTGGAAAGTGTTACCAGAAGCAAGCAACTTCAAAATATAGGACCAGATTACCAAGAATGGTGTACGGCTAAAACCTGAAATAACATTGACAACATTGGATAATCAACATTGAAAAACCCATGCATTGTCTATACGATGATTTGGACAGAAGCATTGTAAAGAATATCAGTACCTGATGGAAGAGTTACCTGGGTGCAAGGCTGCAAAAGTCATGCACAAAACGGTAAATCGGAAGTACACAAAATTCCTATTGGCACTCCATAGAAGAGACTATATTAGCATGATCGGAATACTAACCTGTCACCGTTTGATGGCTGCACACGCCCGCAGAATGTGGCTGGCAGATCAAGAATACTGCAGGAAATGTCTAGAGTAAGGTACCTGTGAAATAATGGATCATCTCTAGTGCATTGGCGCTGTAAGCATTTTGGGTCCCCTCGGTATGATACATTGGTTAAAATTAAATTCGCGCAAAGCGCAGGCATTTTAAGGCTGGCTACTCCTATTGGACCTGAAAATTGAACTCCATCTGGTATCGCAAAGGACCAAAACTGGTCTATGTGTGGCTTATTAGCCAACGAGATTAACCTAACCTAACCTAACCTTTATCACAACTATGTATGGCTCCATCTATCCAACGGATTTCTTGATATAAGGAACTAAATCGTTTATGAATTATTCGCGTTAATTCTGAACGAAGTAATCAATTAATCTCAGCAAATCTCAGCTCCGAGAAGGTCAATTGATATTATAGAAAGTCGACTAATAACATAGCATTCGAACAAAAGATCAAGCAATCGAGAAACGGTCGAAAATCCACAACTTCTAATTTGTGCAGCAAAAAAATCGAATGCAAAGCAGCTGAAGCATTTGCCAAAATGATGTTGGTGTTAATATTTCTAAAGGAAAGTAAACGAAATTGTCAAACAGTGAGGTTGATTTGCATTTGTAAAGATCATGTTCGGATGTCCCTCAGTTAGGTTCATAGTTTTGTTTGAAATCTTGGTTCGACAGAAATTTAATATTAACTGTTTGTCAAGACTTCTGCGGTACTTCGACTAGTACACAACAAAGCGGCAAGACGGATCACCAGCCCATATAACTGAACTTTAATTAAAAATAAAGACATTGTAGGGACCGAACCTCCTATGAGTAATAAAAATTGTTTAATAGTAAAGAATGCCACCTGATCAAAATTGACACGGGCTAACAAAAAGAAATTAAACTTGCAAGTATTTTTTATAATAATAATTATAATTGTCTTCTAAATAGGTTCCTGAGACAAACAATTTTAAATATACTTGTAAGTCTCTGCTGAATGGCTTTCAGTGCCTTCAGTTTTTTTTTTAGGTTTTGGCACTTTTTCGAACGTTTTTCGCTAGATTTTCAAATAGTTTCAACGTAACACTCATAAATCCATATCTCGTCACAAGTAATGATGTATTTGATGAATATACCTGTAGGGTCCGCAGCTTCTCTTTTGCAACCTCTACTCGATTTGGCGTTTGAAAAAAGATTTAAGTCTTTTGGAATAAGTGTAATATTGTCCCGATTTATATACGAATCATTAACTAAACTGTGCTCAGTCGATATATAAGAGATGTTGATATCCTCTGCTATCTCTTTCAGAACACAAAAATCTCCGCCGGCGACAACAGTCGGGTTTCACCATTCACACGACAGTCGGGTCTACTTAGCCCGGTACACACCCGGATTGTTTATACGGCCAAGGACGGTCAACTCAATGACGATTTCAAGCAATATTTCTTCGTTGTTATCGCTGTTAACAGGCATGTATGGACGATTCCCGCGAGACACATTTTCGATGATTTCACAACCTTTACTGAATACTTTCTTTATTTGTGGGACTTTATAGCAAAATCAGGCGTTTTCTCTCTGGTTTATTTTGCTATATTTTTACGCCAATTTGCTTTAATCTCATTTCCATAAAGAATAGAACTATTTCTCCAGCAGTTTTATCAAATTTTTCTTACTCCTTTTGAAAGGCAAACAATATTGATAAAAAGTTAAATTCTCTCATAAGATGCCATTAGTTGTTCTACGTAAACATTTACATTTTGTATAACTATTTATTTGAATTATATGGAACTGCGCTATGAAATAACATCAGCTTCAATGAGGAGCTCATGAAATTGCGGTATTCTTCGGCCAATGACTAAACTTATTCCAGCACAAGTTTTCCTCTCTTGTCCAAGCTTTGTTTTGCAATCACTGTAAGAGAAAGTAACTAGACTCGAAAGAGCTGGGTTCTTAGAACATCCTGAATTCCTATAATTTAATTTTTCTGAAAGGAAACGTTGTTTTTCTTAACGAATTTTCAGATATTGTGTTCAAACTTTGAATTGCTAAAAAATTTAAACCGACTCCTGAAAAATATGCCGAAACTCTGAGTATAATTCTGAGTAAATAAAAATTTTCAAAGGAAAGATCTAAATATGATCAGTATATGATCTCTTAAGGAAACAGCATAGAGAGGTTTGAGAAAAAGGGAGGCGCCCCGAAAAGATTGCGTGATGAAATATGCTTTTATATCAGCTTTAACTTACCAGAATCACCGCTAAAAACTGTATTTTCTAACTGCACAGTATCAAAATTTTTAATGACTAGCTTTTCCCAATTTTAGTGCTCGAAATACCTAAACACACACAGGAGAACATAAACATCATAGCACAGTAATTTATTTCACTTACACAGCCAAACAATTATATTGTATTTCTAAGTAAATAAATATGTGTGAATGTATTTCGTTAATTAGGAAAACCGGCGAAAACGAGTGCCGAGCTTCAGTGTGTTGGTGGATATGTTTACACGCCGCATAGTTTTGTTTCCGAATTGACTTTTCAGTCATTCGATTTTCCACGAGCTATGCTTTCTCTAGGTATTCTGCCGTGTTTATATTTGAATTATTTCGCGTGAACATGCATGCCACCGCCAGTAGTCGTCAATGTGGCACGGACGCGATCATTTCGTTGCAAACGACTGCCGTTGAGGTGCAGTGCTTAATTCCAATTTTTTCGGGGGTGTGTAAACAAATGAAAATTAGAAAATATTTTGGAAATTATAGAATAGTATTATAATTAAAAATTTTTTAAAATTTTGTAAAACACATATATATATTTACAAATATTTATATAAAAAAGAAAATGAAAATAAATAAAAATAAAGTAATTTTTGAGGGCGAAAGACAATCAACACTGCAGTAATCTAAAAATAAATAAAAAAATGTGGCTGGTGACACTTTTCATTACAGTAATTTACATATTTACAAAACTAAAGCAAAACAAAAAAGGAAAAATACTACGAAGAGCACATCGCGTGCTTCAGTTTTTATATATTTTTTGAGTGATTACCTTTTATTTGAATTTCTTCTTTATGCTATTTTGAACATTTTATGCGAAACAGTGACACATGCGTAGGTGACACATAAAAATGACACTCATAGCACATGAGAACAAGAACAAAAAAATAAAAATTATAAGAATTGTGTAAATAAAAAAATAATCGAAAATGGAAAAGAAAGAAAGAAAAAATATCAACAAAAACAACTAAAAAGTAGAAATGGTTAAAATGCGAAAATAAATTCGAAAACTTAAATAATGAAATTAAAATGAAAAAAATAAAATAAATTATATTCAAACAATTAAAACACAATTAAAAAAATTATAATTAAAAAACTTAATAATATTCAATTAATTATTAACTGAAACCAAAATGAAGCGAACAATTCAAAATAGATTAGAGCAAGTAACTTACAGCTGCATGCATACATACATTCTCTGCCACAAAAATTGCTTAAATGACACCTAACAGACACTTCGGTCATCGAATGAATTCTTTAGAGCGACAGCAACAAAATTTTATGGTTGAACAAACTATTTAATTAGAATTTAAGTGTCTTATTATTTATCTAACCCGGCATTTCTATCTAATTCACAGCTGAATAAAGTGTCAAAGGCAAGATGAAAGTGCCCTTTTCGAAAGCCACACTGTGGAAATATGTGTTCCTAGTGATAAATTGTTTGATAACTGTGAGTATTGAAGCTTTATAAAAAAACAAGAAAAACGGAAAAAATCTTAACTTCGGCTACACTGAAGCTATAATATTCTGCAGTTGCATTTCTTATACATAGTATAAGAGGGTTTAAAAACGGCGCACTTTGCCTAGCTAGCCTCGAGCGCACAAGCTCTCAAAGACTGTATCTCCGAAGCTATTACTTGGATCAACTTGAAAATTTAGGACAATATTTTAGAGGAGTTGTAGAATTTAATAAGACACTAAAAAAAATATATTTTTTGAAAACCGTAAATCCATGTATCCCCTTAAATATCTTTTACTAAATTTTGATTCGATCTGGAATTCTTAGGAGATTGAACCGTTGTCTTGGGCAATCATCAATAACAAATTAACAAATTTCGTGGAAATACCTTTCCAAATAAAAAGTTTTCCATAGTACCTTTTGATTTGAATCGACCACTTTACATGACAGCTGTATGCTATAGGTGTGCGATATTAGTGGTTCCGACAAATCAGCAGCTTCTTGATGAGAAAAGGACGTGTGCAAACTGTTAGGTCAATAATTCAAAATCTGAGGGACTAGTTCACGCATGTACAGATGAGCAGATGAACGGATGGTTAGGGTTAGACAGACGAATATGACTAAAACAATTCATCTTATCACTCTGAACATTTACATATACATGTATGTATATATGTACTTTATACTTTATAGGGATTCGGACGTAACATTTTGGGTGTTATAATAATGGCAAACTTAAAACAGAGTTTGTTTGGAAAGTAATAGGACTGAGTCGATTTAAAAAAAAATATTGAACCAATCGTTTTCAATTCTTTAAAAACTTTCAAAATAGGCTCCTGCTGCTTGGATTCCCTCTGTCGTTTTAAAATGCTTGCCTTTCAACTTTTGATCTCGGGATCATACTCAAAGATCCATGAATCGTCACCCGTAATTACGTTATTCAAAAATTGGGGTTCACTTTCATACATATTCAAATTTTCTTAAACACTTCCACTTGCCGCAATTTCTGGTCGTCAGTAAGCACTTTTGGAATGCGCATGTTCAATGTCATGAACCACAGCTTTTGATAAATTTAACATCTGGGCAATTAAACGAATACTTAATCAACGGTCTGAGTTCCAAAACTTTGCGCACACGAGTCACGTTGTAGGTGTTTGTCGAAGTCCCATGTCTCCCAGCACGGTCTTCATCAACGACCTCTTTCCGGGCCTCCAAAAAGGCCTGGTGCCACCGAAACACAGCACTTCTTGCTAAATCAACATCCGGATAAGCCTGCTTGATCATATCAAACGTCTCTGTCGCATATTTACCGAGTTTCACACAGAATTTAATCGCGTACCTCTGATCTCATAAATGATTCCCACTTTTTCTCATTTTCTACTGGACCGATTTAGGGCGTCTTCTTTTTAGACTTGCCTACAAGGTGCATTCCAAAGTAAACAGGTAAACTTTGTGAATCTAGCGCCCCCTGGTGGCAGCCATCTATATTTGTACTAATGAAAAAAGTATATTGTTTCAATTACTCATAATGCCTTTTACGTATTTTCCAGAAACAATTATTTTCTTATTCTATATTCACAATATTCGGATCTGCGTAAGCACATTTAATCTTCCAAAGGTAGATCATTCAACCTCATAAAAATGTCACGCGTTCAGACATTTATTAGAACGAGGTGGAGCCCCAAATACGACGATAAACAAAAACGAGAATATAAAAAAGTTGGAATCGCTTGAAAAATCGAAATAAATATGTACTGCAAAAGTTTGTGTAGCGTACACTACGCGATCGTATTTCAAATTATTTTCTTATTGCAGCTGCTTGCGTAGAATATTTACAGATACATACATATATCTGTAATATATGAATATATTTCTAGACCTGTGTAAACAAAGATACATACATACACAACTGTATTTCATTAGTTGTAAATTAAATTTACACAGTTATCTGATTTTGGTATTGAGTGTCTTACTAAAAACTTGTTGGTTGTTTTGATAAAAGTAAGCAATCGTTTAACTGATTAGTAATAATTGTTTCCAGACTGGCTTGGCGCTAATTTCAGGTATATTTCGGCAGGTTAGCCTCTTTAAAGTTGCAACTTTCTCAAAATTATCAGAGGTCACTTTCACATTGTTAAGGGGGTATTCTGCTCTAGAAGCATGAATTTTAGGCATTTTTTAAACTAATATAAAAAAAATTAAAAAAAATGCAAAAAGAAAAAAAAGTCCAAAATTCCGTCGAGGATACGGTCCGGTGGAGAGTGAGGACTTCAAAAAAAACGGTGCGTCCTAAGTTGACGTGATTTCAACCCTTATGTAGAGATCTAAACACCTAAAAATATATGGATTAATAACTTCATTAGTAAGGATAATGCCGTTATCAGGTTGATTCATTTAAAAAAAAAAAAAAATATCAAAATGGCGTCGACTTGAAAAAAAAATTTTTTTGACCCGTTTTTTTCGACCTTTCGAATTTTTTTTTAAATACTTCAAATCAAAATCTTTGGAAATCCAAAGCAGACACGATAAAGCATTGTATGAAGAAGATATATACCAAATTTCAAAGGAATCAGAATTCAGTAGAACTTGAGATATCATATCAACAACATCAAAAAGTAACATTTCTGAAAAACGTGCTTTAAAGTTTAGGAGACAAATTCTAAGTGAACACAGACGCTACCTCACATAGATCGTCTATATATCCGAAAATAAGTCGAATTTATGGAAAAATCTTCCATGGTCATATTTTTGAAAGTCTAAACTTTCGATCAATATAAATCGATTTTTTCTAAGATCACTAGACCAGAACACCTCCTTAACGCTGGAAGATGAAAGCCAGAGATTGTCTGAGATTGTCCAAAATTTTCAAACCACACTGGTAAGAAGCTTTGCCCTTCCTAGAAGTTGGATGACATCACGAACCATAATATATTTCTGTCAAGTGCACTCCAAAAAAGGAATAGGATAGAACTTTCGTAATCCTTACTTGTATCATACTTAGTAAAATGTTTATTATAAAGGATGAGAGCGAAGATAAAGGGCGATCCATTTCGAGATTCCTTTACTTTTTTAAAGAATATACCCAGAAGCTTCAAATCATTCGTTGACCAGCGACAGATGTCGCGAAGAGCTTAGTTTACCTTTTTTATAAAAATGAACTCCATATCAATCATTTTGTAATTGCATTTTTCGGAAGAAGTTTTAGAGCAGCTTTGGCAGAAAATTACCAAAATTTATTTAATTTCAGGCCTTCGATGTCTTACTCATCTCTTGCGGCGTCGTTTCGCTAGGGCGGTGCGCGGCCTCCTTGGCTGGTGCCTATACTCGCAGCCCTCAAACCGTTTTCTAGCAATGTTCATCGCCTTTATGGGCGCTTATGGCATCAGTGCGACAATCATTGATGCTGTCTTGAGCTGATGAGAGTGAGTGGCTAAGAGGCGAGACCACTATGCGGTTGCAATCTGGCGCTAACCACCTTCCAATAATATTTAAAACAAAAAAATTTTCTTAATTTCGCGAGTACATAGTCATGACGGTGCTGTGCATGGATTTTGGAAACAATTTGGCCAGATCGCATTTGGGCATACTCAAGGATGACTTCTATTTAATAAGCGGTCAAGCGTGTGCAAAACCTTTGGGATGAGCCGATCCTGAGACCCAGGAGGAAATGGATGAAATTCAAGGAACAGGTGGCGGCGTCAAATACTACTCTGTATATAACGTCTTTTAATGATTCTTTCAAACGATTTTTATTTCTTTATAGCACCATTGTTGCGGTCGCGACAGTCCATGCGATTATTTGCCCGATAAACAGCAAACTCTGCCTACGGAGTTAATTTGTCGCTAAGGGCGATTGCTCGGATGATAAGAATATTTTCGCCAGAGGCTGTGTTGATCGCGACGATTGAGTTTTTCCAACCAACTCAAAAGTGACAATCTTTGTTTTGATCATTATTAATCCTGATATTAGCTGTTCAGGGTAAAGTGCAGATTGTCCCAAGTACATAACTTCATAAAACTTGTTTAGACAATTTGTTTCATATTTCTGGTAAAAATTTAGTGAACAAAACAAAAACTTGCAGTTAAGAACAAGTTGTTTTAATTATCTCAAAATATGAAATAAAATGAAAGAGCCGGTAACTTGGAAATTCTAAATATATTCTATTTTTAAACAAAATTTTAACACAATATTTTTTAGGTTTTTAGATTTGATTGCTGCCTATTACTTCTTGCTACTCATAGTATTGTTAATCACAAGCAGAAACGTGAACAAATCCATCATCAATGAAGTAAAACTGAATTATGTTTGGCTACAATATGAGCATTACAAAGTGGAGAAAGTGCTAGATCAAATATTCCTTTATAATAAATAATATACAAATCTGAACTGAACAACTTTTAATGAATTAAGTATTTAGAATTGAAAAAAAATATATTTAAAAAAGTCAAATTGTTACAGAAAAAAAATAAATAATATATTTTTATTTTGCGAATACGTAGTCATGCGAAAGACTGAAAGTTTTTTTAAACACGTGTGACACTGTATACCCTTCCATTCGGAAAACCAGTAGCCTTTGAGCTCTCTTTTTTTCACGGATAGGTCTAACAAATTTAGTGAACAATCTACGCTAATGCATTGCCGCTGCCAAAGCGCTTTTACGACTGACATTCTTCACCGGATGCCAAGCGCGATTTGACAAATCCGCCAACTATCCCTCATAGTTTCTATCATAAAACCTGCAAAATCCTGCATTCTGTTTCTTTATTGGCTTTGACACTGCTTTACGCGGTTATAGCCAGTTACAAATTACAGCACGCCAAGCTGTTCTTCGTTTTCGCTTCATTTGGTACAATTTTTATATTCTAAGTGTAGCAAGGTAATTCTCAATCTGGCGGGCTCTCGCGCCGAATACTTTCCAGAGCTGCAGTGTTTTCGTCCATTCCGACGGCATTAGCCCAGCCAGCGTAAGCTGCTGTCGTTAATTTCGCTGAACTGGCGTCAATGTCGTCGTATATCTCATACAGTTCATCGTTCCATCCAGATCGCGATATTCGCCGTGGCCATCTACGCAAAAATACAATAAATCTTCCCTCAGAACCTACATATATCTCGAAAACTCGTAACGTCACCCTTTTCAGATGCTATATTCACATGACTCTACACCATATGGCATAATGGGATGATGATGAGTGAATTTGTAGAATTTAGTCTTTGCTCGTCGAGAGAGGACTTTCACTACCCAATTCACCTACCAATTCCCAGCAAGTAGCACCTGTTGGTAAGAGTTATCCTGCGTTGGATTTCTAGGCTGACATTGTTGGTGGTGTTTATACTGGTTCCAAGATAGACGAAATTATCTACGACTTCAAAGTTATGACTGTCAACAGTGACGAGGGAGCCAAGTCGTGAATGCGACGACTGTTTGTTTAAAGACAGGCGATATTTTGTCTTGCCCTCGTTTACTACCAGACTCAATTGCTTTGCTCCATTATCCAGTCTAGAGAAATCAGAGACCACCCGCTGGATGTTGATTGTAATGATATCAATATCGTTAGCATGGCGCCAAGCAGTTGTACAAACTTATAGAAGATTGTACCCTGCTCGATCAATGCCTGATTGTTGCAGCTCGAATTTTCCTACTCTAATGGAATTGGAAGAATTCTTAAGATTGAGAGTCGCCTTGTCTCAAAAAATTGGTTTGGTATCGAGCGGCCTGGAAGATGTCCTTCCCGATCCTGATGTTTGGCTTTATCGTTAGCATATGCCAAGCAGTTGTACAAACTTATAGAAGATTGTACCTGCTCGATTGTGCCTGATTGTTTAATTATTTTCTCCATCAACAAATTGAAGAATTCTTAAGATTGAGAGTCGCCTTGTCTAAAAATTGGTTTGGTATCGAGCGGCTCGAAGATGTCCTTCCCGATCCTGATGTTTGGCTTTTGGTATTGCTTCAACCTCATTTTACATACAGCCTTATTTGCTTCGTGTATACCAAATTGTGACATCGCGGCATAAATACAGCGTCCTGATAAGAGCAGCTTTGAAATCGACTTCCAGAAGAGGTGGTGTGTGTTGTTACTCTTTTCGAGAATCTTTCCAAGATTTGGCGCTTATGCCTTATATGCGAAGTTGAGAAGGCTTATCCTACGGTAGTTGGTGCAGATTGAGGGGTTTTATTTTTTTGTTTATTGAGCAGAGCACACTTAAAAACCACTTAAAAACCTCGGGTATGCGTTCGTCCGACCATATTCTACAAAGACGCTTATTCATCATGAAGTAATTGCTATTCGAATTTCTTCATGGTCGGGCAATGGAACGTCCGCTTCATTGTCATCGATTGGGGAATCAGGTTCACCAGAAGTGTTCCCTCCATAATTTCAGTATGCTCTAAGCATCAGTCACTAGTTCACCTCTGTTGGTTCTACAGTAGTTTGATCCGGTCTTGAAACCTTCTGTTAGTCACCACATCTTTTCGTTGAATTGTTACCTCCTGTCGGTCAGCTTATCGCTTTTCTTTTTGTTTTCAAAACGCGTTTCACCCTAACAAAAATCAAATTTATAGGTTTAAGAAACCAAGGCTATAAGCAAAAAGCGTCCATACAACTCTTTTCTGGATTTTGTCTTTCTGGACGCTTTATTCAGTTTTCTACATTCTCGAGCGAAAAATAACTTAAAGATTTGAAAAGCTTAATGTATGTTAGAACTTTAACTGTTTAATTGACAGCCTTGAAAATGCATTAATAACTCCAAACATATGTACAGAACTTTTGCAAAACGCAGAGCTTTCATTCATCTTCTTATCACAGCAAAAACAGCATGTTGCTCAACAATGCTGCCAGCAACATTACCTTCTTGCACACAAACTGGCCACAACGCGACCGTTGTTGCGGCACGAACGATTGATTACGAAAGCGCACAGCGAAAGGCGATCAAAGCGCGGCGTCGGCGATTTACAAATCCCAACGAAACACACACCCACACACACTCACACAGGCAGCCGGTGCCGACACGCAACAAGCGCGCAAAATACGATTACAGGTTTGAAAAATTCGATTTTTGGCATTTCGAAAATTGACTGCGATCAAGACGGTTGGCCACTGGGCTTGTGCTTGTGCTTCGTGTTTATTGTTGTACAACTGGTTTCTAATAAAATTGTGAATTTTAAATATTTGGCTTTGAATTTCGGTGCGAGTTCTGCTCAAACGTTTTCTACGACAACTGGTGCTGTACGTATTCTTTGTGTTTGGTGTTGTTGTTTTATTGCGTTATTTGCATACGCACCCAACGAGTTTAAATTATAACGGTTACTGCAAATAACTGCACCAACAGATGGAGAAACAGTTGCATCACTAAATACTGAATTAAAATTTTGTTTTGATTTTCGCGTTTAGATAAGTGAATGAGAGCAAAGATTAATAAAAATGGAACACATCCGGCGTAATGAAATGCCTGCTGAATATAATGAACGATGCTGATGCGGTAGTTCGATAACACAAATTACAAAATACAAATACAGCAACAACAACTATAACAAAGTGATTACTTTGTTGTTGAATTTTGGAAACGAGACAGCTATTTTGCTTTACCAGAACAACAACAAAAATAAATCGCTGATTGACATGAAAAGTCCGTTGCAAGCTGTTTCGTTGCCAGGTATTATATTTGCTGTTAAACTGAACAATTGCCGCAATAAATAAATGAGTGATGAATAATACTTGTGATGCAGTAATAATAATAATACAAAATAATGGCATAAGTAAAAGATTGAAATAAAATAAAATAAAACAAAACAAAATAAGAAATTGATTGCTCAGTTTGCATAGCAGCAATAAACGATCATCCTATATCGGCGATTCCAACAAATGAGCAACTTCTTAGGAGAATAGGGCGTAATATAAAATTTCAGATCTATATCTCAAAACAGATAGACTCGCTCGCGTATACACAAGCTGTCTGACATGATTAAAATCAACTTAGCTCGTAGTCGTCCTCCCACGATTCCTTCTGGGTGTAACAAATTTAGTTTATAAATTCAATATACCCAGTGCACAAGGTATAAAATATAAAAACAAAAAAAAATAAATAAAAACAAAAACGAAAAAATAAAAAACACAACAACCAAAAAAATGCATGCAAAAGCGGAGAAAAACTTAGAAACCCCAACAAAAGTCACAGAAAATCTTTAAAAATAAAAATAAATTTTTTCTTGCAATAATAAAAGTCTTTTAAGCATCTAATAAAGCAATGAAAAATCGTTGTCATCTGCCGCTGAGAATGCAGTCACCTTTTTACGCTTTATTGTGAAGTAATTTTTCAAATGATATCATCGATCGGCCGCTAAAATGTTCCAATTTCTCGATTCAAAGCAGCTGCGTCAGACAAAGCGTTTTTCTTGCCTTCGGCGTTTTGAACATTTTCTTGTTTCAGTGAACTCACATGCCGCATGTCCTAATAAAATACGGTTTGCACGTAAATTTTCATGTATGTTGCGTGTGTGTGTATGCACAGTTAATACACAAATATGGCGAGTATTTATGTGCGAGCATATGAACCACCCTAAACACTATTGGTGAATAGAAGTCACGTCAATGGCTTGTATTGTGCCTACCGTTTGAGCTTGCGCTTAGCATCGAAAACTTAACTGCGAGTTCACTTTTGGCTAAGCGTGTGATATTGTTTGTTATTTGTGGCGATATTTTGGTGCGACAATTCTCGATGCGCACAAAGCCGCTTTTCGTTCATATATACATACATACATACATACATATGTACAAGTAAACATTGTTAAATGGCGAATGTGTGCGTAAAAGACGGAAATATGTAAACATGCCAACATGTTGGCGGCATGTGTATGTACGCTATGTATGTGTGTTTGTGTGTACGCACAGGTATTTACTTGTTTAAAACTCAGAAATTATATATGTGCCACCAAGCCGCCTCGCCCGCCGGTACCGTAAACAGCGCTGAATGAAACGCGTAGCATTGCCAAGTCACGTAAAATTTGTAGTGTGGCACTACACACATATATGTACATACCGCTATGTATGTGTTCAATTGTTGTTTCTTATTTTGTTGCGGGGAATCCACATTGCATTCAGATTGTTTTATGGTTTTGTTGCTTAATTCTATACATTGCAGGGTGGTTTGAAGCTGAGCACAAGTATAATATTTTATTGCATTTTTTTTATTGTAGTTTTTCTAAATGAAATAAATGTAATATTTGTAATTGCTTTGTTGTTAATTTAGTGTGAGATATTTTCATTATTTCTTATATAAAGATTGTTTTCATTTTTGTTATTGTAAATAAACTGCTGTATGTATAGTTATAAATTCTATTAACTGCAACGAAACTATGTTACGCAACAAAATAACGTCACGCTCGCTGATATACATATATCTACCATAAACATAGTGAAAACTTAACCGTTTAAACTCCTTTGTTTTGGCTTATTGCATTTAATAGTCGGCTGGTTTGAAACAATAAAAAAAATTACAGTGCTGCCACCTAAAATTAAATTTTAAATTTGGAACGTAGATAAGTCAAATAAACACTATGAAGAACTTAAATAAAGCTTTGTGTGGCAATTTTTTTTAATAGGGTTGCCACCTGTTGAAAATTTAATTCATAAAAATTTTTAAATGATAAATGAAATAAAAAAATTGCTTTGTTTTCACCAATTTTAAATTTTGAAATGTATGTACATATGTAGATAAATTAAATAAACACTAGTGTGGAGAGATTTAAGAAAGCTTTTTGGGGAAATTTTTTGTAATAGCATTGCCACCTGTTGAAAATTTTAATTCACAAAAATTTGTACGTATAATTAACCACTTAATAGTCGGAAGGTTTGAAAAAACCAAGTAAGTTTTACAGTGTTGCCACCTATTAAAAAAATAAATTAAACTAAATATATGTATGAGTAAAATAAACTATTATTAAATGGTTATCAAACTACAGAGCTAATTTTTACAAGGTACTTTTAAAACAAGGTTGCGTTGAAACTAATTTTGGTAAGGGCTGCTACAGTTAAAAGCTTGTATTAAATTTGTACAACAAACCCAAAAATATTGTAATATGCAAATTTATTTATGTCCGGAAGACATCGATTTGAATAGAGTTGCCACATGTTTCAAACATATTTTCATGAAGTCAAAAAATTAAATATTCTAATATAATTTTTTTCTTAATGAAGTTAAAGCTTGTCTCACAACAACTAGAAAAGTTTGCAAAATTTTTAATTTTGTTTTTTATTTCTTACTTGTATACAAAAAATAATATTTTAATAAATTAACATTAAAAGAAAATTATATAAATAATAATAATTGTAATAAATAATATTCAGTAAAATGGCTTCAATTTAATTTAGTTAAATTATTATTTTTTTTTACTAATTGTACTTCATTTCAAAATTGTTTTTCTTAATTTTTTTTTATAATTAATTGATTATAAATTAATTAAATTTTCATTTAATTTTATTTTTATTGACAGTAAAGAGATCAAATTTTGTATTTTAATTTTATGCCTCAATATCAAACCAGTTTTTGTACCACCATTTACATGTGCATTACATTATTCTACACAATTAGTTAGCCGCTGCGAATTATTTCAGCAAAAGCTCAATGCCATTGCTAAGCAATTCATGCCAAATTAGAACATGCAACTGTACATTACACTCATATACAGCATACACATACATACATGTATACAGATTAAATACACATGTACACTTATATAACTAAATGATTTTTCAATAAATTTTTCTCAATTTTCATACGCCTCAACTCTCTTCTCGCAGATCTTCGGCCTGCTGTTGATCGCTTTGGGCGCACTGAGCTTCAACACCGCACCCAAAGTCTACGTCTATTATCTATTTATCGTGGGTGGTATTAATTTCATTGCTGCAATGTTGGGTTGCTGCGGCATTTGCCAGGAGGATGTTTGTCTCACGACCACGGTGCGTATGAGTAACCTAAACACATCGTTAATGGCGACTTTTGCCCACACACGCGCACTTTTATAACCAATTTATGGCGTTTTAATTGCAAATTTTATTGATTTTTATTTAAATTGTTGTTGTTTTTGTTTATTTTTGTCACCCTTTTTAGTATGCCATTGTCATTGCGCTCTCTTTGGCCTCCCAAATTGTTGGCAAAATCTACGCTTCCGATTCGACGGCAATCAAGCAATTCGCCACCAAGGATGTGGAGAAGACGTGGTTGGAGGAGATCAAAATGCCAGGAGCCATGAATAATACACAACAAACGGTGAGTATGCGCGGGAAATATTAATTATAATATTAAAAATATGTTGGAAGGAAAAACGCCAAATTCTAAACATTTCTCCGCCAAAAACAAATCAATGTATGACTATATAATAAATATTATTTCAAAATTAAAATAAGTTTGGAATTCAATTAACTCTATTAAAATTTGGATTTTTTTTTTAATTTTAATACAAAAAACAAATGAAAAAATATATAAATAATATTTTTGTAATAGAGTTGCCACCTATTGAAAATTTTAATTAACCAAAAATTGTACGTTTAAAGAACCCTTTAATAGTCGACTGGTTTGAAACAACGAAAAAAAATTTACAGTGTTGCCACTTAAAAAATAGAAAAATTGAAAGCACACAGAGAGAAATTCTGTATATGACACTGCTAATGTATGACTACATAATAAATATTATTACAAAATATCAAAAAGGTTTGACAAGTTTGGAATTCGGTGAACAAAAATCTATAAAAATTCTTCTATCAAAATTCTGAAATTTTTTATTAAACTTTAATACAAAAAACAAAATGAAAAAATAATTAATGATTAATTTTAACAATTTTATGCGGATTAACTCAGCAACATTGTATCGTTGAGCATAATTCAGTTTTTAGCGATGAAGCTTCATCAAAGACCAGTGTATATCGATTGTATGGTGAACGTAATTAATGTCGTAGATTACTCCAAGACGAATTTTGTGAAGGTCATCCGAAATCAGTTGTTGTTCAGTTCAAGAAATTATTGATGCGCAAAATGACATTGCAATATCACCATGTGACGTTAGATTGAGACAACTTTACTCAATATTGCATGAATATTTGATTGTAGAATTTTTTTTTCAAGTTGGATACCACACACTTTGTCGATCGCTCGAAAAAAGACTGGCGTCGATTGGTCGAGAGAAATGCTACGAAACACGTCTATGACAACGTGACAGGTGATGAATCGTGTATGAGTCCGAAAGTAAACAGCAGTCGACTGTATTTGGTTGCCAGTTGTTTCTTAAGAAATCATAAAAACCAACCGCCGAAGATCACTATTTATCGTGACATGCGAGCTGTCACGGATCGACTAAAACAACTGCATTTTTGAGCACTCAAAACATCGATTTGTTGAGTCATCGTCCGTGTAGTTCGATCGTAAAAAATAAACTATGAGGTCAACGGTTTTCAACACCTGAAGAGACGGTTGATGCGTTTAGAACATAAGTTTTTGAGATACCTCAGAATAGCAAAAGTGCTTCGAAAATTGCTTTATGCTATTGAAAT